>NC_059186.1:300000-382500 GCF_020631705.1 Daphnia magna | reverse complement strand
ATAGCGAATGATGCAAGGGGGAAAATGTTACAAATGTGTTACATAAGAACCGGTGAATCATTCAAAGACTTTTTTTTATTCTGTGATTACATATATGCCCGACATTTATTCAGTTAAATGCATTTATTTAATGAAGTACTTAAATGAAATGTAAAACATCTAATATAGCCTAATAGTCATTTTTCTTTTCGCTGACGAAATTTGAAGTTTTCAATGTCTTACATACGCGTGTTGTGTAAAAGATAGCCGATTGATATTGCGTGCTGTTCCTCTATACTAATCCCACGTTTAGGAGTGACGACAGATACCTCTCATACGTCGAGAACTAGATTTTTTGTTTCAATTTCCCCACGTTTTAATTGGCCCCACTCTCCCCTAGACTATTTTTTTTTCATCGTACAGACTTTCGTGTTTGGTCGCATTTCCGACAGGAGAAATAAAAGAAATAAAGGACGCGAATGAAATTGTCACGTTCAACGTGCGCCTGAATCCAATGTGAAAACAAGTGTCTGTCGCCAGACGAGCTAATTTCTGTAGAGGAGAGTGGGGTCGATTGAGACACAGGGCAATTTAAACAAAAATTGTTTCTCTCGCCGTATCAGAAGAATTTTCTTGAAAAAATTAGGGTTGATAGAATGGCGGGGTTTACAAGTTTAGAAAAATTAACGAGTTTTTTTATTAAAAACTTTTTAAGATATCTCGAAAAAACAGTTTTTTGTTCTCCATCTGTTAAATTTTTTAAATTTACGTTTTCAAATTTTTTGTTTTAACCCCTAAAACGCTAAGCTTTAGTAATAAAATTAGTTTCAGATGATTTGCAATTCATTTGTCTACAATTTAATGTCATTTAATTTTTCCCTGCAATCTTAAATAATTTTAAATATTTAAATGTAACGCCTTTGTTTATTGTTTCCCCTTTTTTTTTTTTTTTTTTGCAAGTATTTGACGTAATTCATTTAAACAAATGTAAATCATCATATTTACACAACTATAAAAGGGTCTACTTTTTTTAGTTTTTTGGAATTTTTTTTAAAAAAAAATTTTTTAAATTTTTTTTTTTTTTTTTTTTTTTTTTAATATTTTTAAAAAAAAAAAAAAAAAAAAAAAAAAAAAAAAAAAAAAAAAAAAAAAAAAAAAAAAAAATTAAAAAAAAAAAAAAAAAAAAAAAAAAAAAAAAAAAAAAAAAAAAAATGTATTTTAAAAAAAAAAAATTTTTTTTTTTTTTTAAAATAAAAAAAAAAAAAAAAAAAAAAAAAAAAAAAAAAAAAAAAAAAAAAAAAAAAAAAAAAAAAAAAAAAAAAAATTAAAAAAAAAAAAAAAAAAAAAAAAAAAAAAAAAAAAAAAAAAAAAAAATAAAAAAAAAAAAAAAAAAAAAAAAAAAAAAATAAAATAAAAATTAAAATAAAATATTAAAAAAAAAAAAAAAAAAAAAAAAAAAAAAAAAAAAAAAAAAAAAAAAAAAAAAAAAAAAAAAAAAAAAAAAAAAAAAAAAAAAAAAAAAAAAAAAAAAAAAAAAAAAAAAAAAAAAAAAAAATTGGTCATTCAGTTCTTCTAGAAGCTTTGAAAAGACTAGTTTCGAAGAGATTGCGATGAAAAAAGAAAATATATACTTGTTTTTTCGTTGTTGAAGAAAGCGCGTCCCAGTTGGCCAATGATTGTTCACATAAACAATGGCAGACCTCACGTTATTCATCAACTTGTAAATGGAAATCTCTAGTTTTGTCATCTGTTCCAATAACTACTGCGTATATACAGTCGAAATGATTGTGCTGATGATATGTGGAAATCAAAATCGTTTCTCATCCAGTCTTTCTGACCGCCAAAAGCCCTCCGAGGATTGCAAAAGAAATACTAAAATATGGAGTAGTCTACTACCTGTTTGTTGGCGAAATCGGCTGTGGAATGCTAACTTTGGAAATCGTCTTGCGCAATCAAGTCAGAGACTTGATACGTTGCGACAGTTTCCTGCTGATTAGTTCCTGGTGTTCTCTTTATTGGCTCTAAACCATTTCCATTTCTTCAGCAAATTTCTGAATCCCTTTTGATCGTCGATGGCTCACTATTAGGTGCACCGTTATAGATTTTTTGAAACCTAAACAGATTCATCCTGATGGCCATTCATCGTTTGTTTAGCTTCTAAAACCAATGAACTCCATGCACAAAATATCCTCGAGATTGATTCCCACATTGCAGAACAGGCAGCATATATATAAGTTCAATGACCTTGTCTGTAGATATAGAAAACCGAAACCAGCCATAAACTCAATCTGCTGGGAACAACGAGTCTGGCTATATGCTATAGAGATTTGAAAAAATTTGGGGTAATAGCAATAGAGGGTGTTGATTTTTTGAAAATTTTTTTAATTAATAGCTCTTTTAGTTTTTTAGTTATCTCAATAAAATTAAATTTTGACTTCCGCTTGATTATTTTTATCGTTTTATTTTTCCAATTTTACCCCCCAAAAGTTGAAAACAATTATTTTAAATAGTATTAAACTAATCCTCGTTCATTTCTCTACAAGTTCGTTGCATTTGTTTTTAAATAATTGCTTATTAAATTACATAAAATAATTAGTTTAGCGAAGACCCATGCGAGGGGCAATTGAAACACCTCTGTTTTTAGCACGCTTTCCGTGTAGCGCTCGGCCCCGCTAATCGGGGAGTTTTTAGTCGATCCGGTGCGGGGATAATCTTAATCGGGAAGAGATTTGATTTCGGTGCTCGGTGCGGTGATATCGATGATCGGTGCCTTCCCCGATTATCAATGAATAGTGATCTAAATTGGCAGTTGCTCTACGGCCAACAAGAAAAAAATGTGACCCTAGTCACGTGATTCTCGTTGGCCTATCAGAACTCAAGGTCACTGGTAAGACTAACCCCCTATGGCTGTAGCGGTGATATCGGTGCAGCACCGATTATAGTTAAAAAATTAGCTATTGTCCCCGATTAGAATGTGATCGGGGCCGAGCCCTTTTCCCCGGGAGGGGGGAAAAAAAGAAACCCTTTTTTTAAAAAAAAAAAAAATTTTTAAGGTGCCTTTTTAAAAAAAAAAAAAAAATCCCCCGACGTGTTTCAATTGCCCCGACATTTTTTCGTTTTTTTTTTCGAGGTGTCTCTACTTTTTTAACAGTTTACAGCTAGTAATATCTGTGTAACTCTACTAAAAAAATTTGTGTTGTGTAGCTAAGATAGTTTGTTACACAACTATAAAATTTTTAGTTGAATTAAATCAGTATTTTAGTAAGGGGGACCGAAAATACGAAAATCGTTTCAATTGGCACCACTCTCCTCTACATATATAGACAAAGATCGGATGCTGAGTTGCAAAGGCTAAAACCCCACCGGGGGTTTTTTCCCCCCCGCCCCAAAAGGGGAAAAAAAAAAAAAAAAAAAAAAAAAATAAAAAAAAAAAAAAAAAAAAAAAAAAAAAAAAAAAAAAAAAAAAAAAAAAAAAAAAAAAAAAAAAAAAAAAAAAAAAAAAAAAAAAAAAAAAAAAAAAAAAAAAAAAAAAAAAAAAAAAAAAATTAAAAAAAAAAAACCCCCCCCAAAAAAAAAAAAAAAAAAAAAAAAAAAAAAAAAAAAAAAAAAAAAAAATTAAAAAAAAAAAAAAAAAAAAAAAAAAAAAAAAAAAAAAAAAAAAAAAAAAAAAAAAAAAAAAAAAAAAAAAAAAAAAAAAAAAAAAAAAAAAAAAAAAAAAAAAAAAAAAAAAAAAAAAAAAAAAAAAAAAAAAAAAAAAAAAAAAAAAAAAAAAAAAAAAAAAAAAAAAAAAAAAAAAAAAAAAAAAAAAAAAAAAAAAAAAAAAAAAAAAAAAAAAAAAAAAAAAAAAAAAAAAAAAAAAAAAAAAAAAAAAAAAAAAAAAAAAAAAAAAAAAAAAAAAAAAAAAAAAAAAAAAAAAAAAAAAAAAAAAAAAAAAAAAAAAAAAAAAAAAAAAGAAAAAAAAAAAAAAAAAAAAAAAAAAAAAAAAAAAAAAAAAAAAAAAATATAGTATATTTCATAAGATAATCTTGATGGCATAATTGATGTGTGTAAAAAACTGCTGAAGGGAATGAATCTCGCCAAAAGTTACTTTCTAATGCACTATACAATTGGAAATCAAATAAGAAACGAGAATAAGAAACAAGCATCGCAAAACAAAAGGACGCCAATTAGGAATGCAACAAAAACAAGATTGGCCCAGCAGTCAACGCTCCCATAACTGTTTACTATACTGTGCCACCAGCAGCAAAGAGAAAACCAAGTTCATATAGCCACCAGATTTAGTTTTTGTAACCTATATAACCATTTAAAGCGTGTTTACTTATTGCTGATCGTGATGTTGTCTTTAATTCTTCGGTTCCAAGTAGTCTATATACTATCCCAGCATATAAGCGGTTTGAAAACTCGTTTATGTAACGGAGAAGTATAAAAGAACCTGTTTTTGTTTTGTTTGTTTGTTTGCTTTTGTCAAGAGAAAATGAATTTGAGTCTTTATGTACAATTTATATAGCCGATAGGATTGGTTTAACGTCAACATTTAAATATTGACACACCCGTTGGGCAGATAATGTATGTTGCCAATCGTTTCCGATATTCCAAAATTCACGTATCATTTTTTAAAACTTATACCATTCACTGCTCATGTTCGTCCCTCACTGTGCAACGTTTTATATTGGTGTACATTTAGGGATTTAGCTGTAGATTTGAAAGGCTGTTTTTCTTAGAAAAAGATCAAGGCTATCCCTGGAAATTTGAAAGGTGTCGAACTTGTTTTCTCTTAAGTAGGGGTTTCCTCCACTGTATGTAGCTTAACGCTGGATAAAGAAATGCACAACAGGAAATCTAGATTTTTTCTGTTGAAATGAAAAATGATGTGATATACAGACTCATAAACATTCAAAACAATTTATTTCACAAGATTTCGGTCGTGCAAATGACAACTGCAAACTATCATACAAAAGAAGGAAATGATTGCTAGCCCTTGCGGCAATTTCTGCAACTCATTATTCAGGCCGTTTTAGTGACGGTTGATGCCACGTCGGTTACGGTACTGGCGGCCGCGCTGGTCGTGGTATCCGGAGAACCAACGGCCGGAGCGATAACGTTAGTAACAACTGGATAAACTTGATTGCCATAATAAGGATGGGCAAAGTGGTAGCCGAATGGAGCACCGTAATTGTATCCTGGATGAGCTGCAAAACTGTTGTAAGCTAAAGGAGAAGGGAAGCCATAGGCAAACGGAGAAATGTGTTGAATCTGTCGCTTTTTGCGTGAAACGGGAGTCGCAACAGGGACAGTTTCAATCGATTTCTCCACGACGGAAGGCGTTGCCACAACATCAGCTGTCACAACAGGTTTAATCAGATGAGCCTTGGCAGCGGCATGAGCGGCGAAATGAGCGGCTTTAGCTTGAGCCACTTCGGGAGTGTCTTGCACCTGGGCGTAGCCTCCGACTTGGTTACCGGCAAAATCGTAGGTAGGCAGGGTTGCTGCTGTGGGGTAGTAAGCATTGGCTGGCCAGTACCCAGGATAACCGAAACGGTAGAAAGGATCAGCAGCTGTGGCAGGAAAACCGGTGTAAGCACTGGGGATAGCGTTGGCCGGATAATACCCGCCAACAAATCCAGCAGCACTTAGACCGTATCCGTAGTTGTTCAGCCATTGGGCGTGAGTGCTAGCAACGAAAAGCAGCAAACACGATGCGACCTACAGATGCAGCATTTAATTGACTTCCAATAACAATCATGTCTTTATGTTTAAAGTGATTGAAAAATGGACTTACAGTTGACTTCATTGTTGATCTCTTAGTGCAGGATGTAGAAGCTGAGACAAGGCTGTGCCAACTGATTCCAATTGAAATATCGGTTGGCTTTTTATAGTTCAGTACGCGATCTGGACAGAATAAAGACAGCGAGAAATAGGTATTCGAAAAAAACTCATTAAAACATGCGGAAAAGGTTGAACCAACCAGCAAAATGATAATATACTACAGTGTTCGAACAAGTACGATTAAAAACCCCAAAAAAAAAAAAAATACTATAACATGCTGACATGCAAAATAAGCTGGTCATATTTGGCTGCAATGCAAGACGGAAGTAATCTGGAACAACCTTGATATTTCAGTCCAAGGAATGTGTCTAAAACTGCTGTATAACATTATCAGTTGCGTTTGTATCTACTAGGTCGTTTTTTCTTATCTAATTCTGAGAATAAACAACGAGTGGTTGACGTGTTTCACAGATCTGTGTAGTTAAAAAGGTGTTCGATATAAAGTCCTTCATTGTGCGTTTTTTGATCAAAGATTTTAGTGGCCTCGCTGATTTTTGTGTTATGCTTCGTAACGAGTACCGGGTTCGATTCCAACCTCAGTTCAACCGCCTTTCACTTTCATTTTCGTATTTCAGTTTTTGTTTGTGTTAAGTACATGACGTTCATACTCATGCTTACAACCTAGCCATTTTCTTCTAGTTTTTGTGTGTGCGTGTGTTTATTTACTTTTTAATTCTGCTTCCGTAGACGCATAAACATCAATTGCAGTCTTCGCCCGTTATTGCTACTATACGCGGTAATTGTTGTTACATGTTCATTGTCTTTCCTATGAATGATCATAAGACAAAATGGTGCTAACGTGTAGTGATCCTTAAATTCTGTCGATCACCAAGACGTTCGCGAGAGGAAACCGATTCTGGGCTGACATTTTTGAAGTGTCTGCCATTCCCCCTGTATGTCAAATTGTCAATAGCCGTTGTTTTTTCTTAATACGAAAGATCAAGTGACATCAAGTGACCCAAAATCATCAACCACATTTCGGTAGACAGTTTTTCTTGTGATTTCCTTGTTCGAAGTGCATAAAAGAGATTCCGAAACAAGCTGACGGTAGAAGTTATCAAGTTAAATCAAAGTTTCTACAGTCAGGCCTCGCCGCCTCGGGGTAGGCCTCGAGAAAAAATAAATAAACTTGGCAACAGCCATTCTTTTGTTTTTGCTATTGTCTTGGCTGTCATTGTTAATCTGTTATACAGATTTTCTTTGAATTTTGTACAACATAACAAGTTTTCAATGTGTGATATTAACTGCTCATCGCGAGAATACGAAGTGCATCATCAGTTTTCCTGGAAGAAATGTCAAGTTAGATATCCATAAATCAATTCATTTTCTACTGCCATTCTTTTCATGTAACCCACAGAGGTAAAATGCTCGAAATGTGATCGTTACTATATTTACTTAGTTAAACTTGTGGCACGTACGCCACAAATTCAAACATCGTCTTGACAATCTTCTTGCTTTTCTACTGCGTTAAAACATGCCCTCTCTGGTTACATAGACCAGGTTCAGAATTCCAAATATTTGGCAAATGTATTTTCACGTCGTGTAGTCCTGTGCATACCAATTGGCAAAATCCGTCGTTTTCCCAGTTTCTGTCTGCTCTGCAAAATCGATAATAATAATAACAACGAAAAATAAAGAACCAAATTAAATTCCAGATCGTATACAACTTAGTCTGGAATGCTACCACTGGAATGCGGAATCAACAGACTTTTTCTTTTTTTTTTTTTTTTATTCGTAATTTTTCCATCTTTTCTCACAAGCAACAGAAGAACCGGTTTCATAACACTAACCACGATTCATGCGATACAAGGAAACCTTGTTCAAGTTAATAAGAAAAATATGCATCACTGTGTTGCCGGCAGTCTCGTTGTTTCGAAACCTACCCGAAATGTTTTGCTCGTTGTAAGCGACTACAGATTCCAGTTGTTCGTGAAAATTGCTTAAAGATAATTGTACCGCAGGTCAAAAATCGACCAAATAATGTATTTTGCCATTCGAAAAAATCGTCCAACTAAAACCCGTTATCATACGATAAGAATGAAATTCGCACATCGCATTAATTGGAATTTCTCTTCATTAACCAGTTTCATATTAATCGTGTATTAGAATTTCGAATTAGAAATCAAGAAAACCAGTAGGTAAAATTTAATTGGGTGCCGGTTATTAAAACATTTTCTTTTCCATCAGTTACAATAGAAAATGGAGCTTTTTGAGAAATTATTTGCCCATAGTTATGTGCGGAGCCAAAGCTTTAATAACGAAAAATCCTTCATCAACTTTACAGTTTAAATTTTTCGGTAATCCATTGATGATTGGTTAAAATATTTTCACGTTCGTTTTCCACCTATGTATGTAAACAAAATCTGTTATTCTAATCAAATGCGACGATTTTCAATGAAATAATGAATACCATTTTGAGGGATTCCCCGTTGTTTTTGGAACATTCTCGTGTCAAATCAGTCTCACCCTATTCACAAAAAAACAAACAATGCCTTTTTATTCTAATGATCAACCGCAATCAAATAGAGCCCATGTCTTGTTGTTTCTAACAAGAATTCCAGATTTTAGATAGAGGTAAATTTATTACGTATCCACACCTTGTCTAGTATGTCGGTGAAAAACGGTATCAAATCTGGAGATGAATCGTTTACCACCTGCACATAAAAAGCGCTCGTTGGTTTTTCGAAATGCTAATTGAAACAGAGGGTTTGTTTTCAAAAAAGCGAATTTTACCATCCGGAATCCTAGCTGAATATCTTTGACGGTTGAAGAACATTGTGCTGAAGGAGGTGGTGTTCCAGTTACCGGAACAAATGCATTTCTGTACAAAAAGCATGTATTTAACGTTTGAATGGTCTCCCTCTATCAAACACTCCGCAACAACTCAAATAATTTCAAGTGTGCAGAATCCGGACGAAACCGAGTATTCGCCCCTTAAGTTTGAAAATCTATCGCAAGTAGAGAACAGTTAAAAAGAGAATTTTAAATGGTTCGTACCGCTGTAGACCTGAATAGACAATTTCAGGCGCGTTCTGGAACGATGGATGTGAAGGGGCCATGGCTAGCATTGCATTATTTCGTATTCCCATCGATCCCCTAAGCATTTGATTGTCAATAGAAACAGACTCGCTGTTACTATTCACGACAGCAGGATTTGCTTTTACAAGTAAGAAATGCTGCTGAGCTATTGCCAGTACAAATAACAAGATGGCCAAGTTACTCGAACCCATGCTGACCAATACTAAACCTGTTTCTGTAAAATTGACAAGTACATTTCATGTTTCCTGACTGCGAAAGGTAAAAATAAATCAACTGAGAATTCAAATACTGTAGTCGTTGACACGGATTCTGTTCTTCGTCTGAGCAATCATGTGCTTATTCACCGTTTGCCCGCTAACCCGTACTGAGCTTATTCTACCTGTAACTTATTGATTGACTGATTCTAGTTGTAACGCCAAACCGTATTCAAATGACGTGGCCCTGTAGGAAGCCAATACGCAATCAAGAAGCTTCAGATTACGGAATCAATTTTTCTGTTAGAACGTGATTTCTGCAGCAGGTAAGGTTTAGATTTAGAATGGGTTTCATTCCCTGCATTACGTCAGTTCTCCTGTATTCCGTGCGTTTGGCGTAGCACGAACGGACCACAATCAGTGGAGGGCATGTGATCAGGTAACACAAGTATCTCCGATTAACTTTTAACGTGTAGATTGGACTAATCGAGCATCTTACGAGTCGCGCTTGCTTTACTTAAATAATTCGACGTCCAGCAGTGAAAATGATGGGGAATTCGCAACAGCCAACGCTAAGGAAAAATGCAAGTTCTTTTTTTATTATTTCTAGATTAAAATCAATGCTCATCATGCATAGCTCAATAATCAGAATACTTTATAAAATATTTGTCGACTTATCAATTACATCGCCGAATAATATAAATAATTACATTAAAATCCAAGGAGGGGTTGACGGCGAGAAATCATTTGTTGAACAGTTTCACTTTAAGAACTGTTGGTTTCTGCTCCTCATCTTCGTCCATTTCATCCCCCTCCTCTTCTGCGGAACTTGCTGCATTGGCCTGTACAAAAAATGATAAGAGGATTGAAAAAGGTCAAACGAATCAAAAATAATAGCTCTTACATAAGATACGACGCCGGACACCCAGGGAGGTGGTGCCTGATCAGGGCAACGTCTTAAAGCAAATTTGTAAACTTTGAATCCAGATTTGCCGACACACTGCCAATACTTCTCAACCGTGTACAGACCTAAAATGAAAATCAGATATAACTCAATAGCCATTTTAAAAAAAAGTGCATGATAATGAGAAATTGTCACCATCATATCGGTATCCGTATTCAGGTGCAAATTCATTCTTCAGATTAGATCCGCGAATGACTCGTAAAGGTTTGCGAGTTGTTATGTTAAGTGACAACGCCAAATTTCCACGCGTCAACGTTTGATCTTTACTCTGCGGAGCGGTACGCAAGTTCTTGGGGTCCGACTCAGTCCCTTTGAGAGCTCGCCCTCCTTCACCTGTGTAGGTGAAACATTCTCCAATATCGACATCGTCCTCATAGCCTCCGGAAAGTGAAATGGAATATGCGCCTTCAGGACCTACCACGGGAGATAGAGGTTTGATGAGACTAAGGAAAATGTCAGGGTTTTCTTGGTGACCAACCCGCATGAATTCCAGCTACAGTTGGCCGATGAATTCCATCTGCACAGCATGCCATTCTTGTTTCCCAAACTCTCCCCACCTCAACCCCTAGTACAGCACCATAAAAGTTGGGGCGGTTCTTGGGAATGACAATCTTTACTTTAGGGCCTCTGGGTCCTTTGGGCTGTGAACGTCTTTTCTTCTTGGGCCCTTCAAAGTCTTCATCATCAGAGCATGTGTCATCATACTTGGCTTCATCAAAGTCTTCGTCATCAGAATTGTCTCCGCCATTATCAGTATTTCTCCATGACATCTTAAACTTCTAAGATTTAAAATTAAAAGTTTATCAATAAGTACTAAACAAATGATGGCAGCATTCACCATCTACACACAGCCAAATTTATATGAATGGTTACACAATATTTTGTACATTAATGTGTATTAGTAAGTTACCTTCCCACACAGCCTTGAAGACTTCCTTCGGACAACACCAGAGTTTTCAACATCAGAGTTATCCCTTTTACCATCAGAGGATTCTGTTTTAACAGCTGCTTTTTTAGGCTGAGCATTCCGACCAGAGTTTCTTTTGTCTTTTTTTTGTTTAACTGGTTTTATATCACCATAGGTGTAGATCTAAGTGGAATTTACATCAGAGGTTTAAGTCTGATGGTAAAACGTTACAAATGAGAGAAGAGGGCATACTTGTTCTTGTCTAATGCTTTCCAGGATACGTCGGTTTTCTTCCAGGTTCTTGATTCTTTGCAATTCATATTCGCTCAGTCCCGCATTATTTACTGGTGCCATGACGCGAAACAGATTACAAAAAGTAAGATTTAAAAGCAAAACAAATTACTCGAAAGCGTTTTTCTTTTCAAGCTGCCAAAAAACTATTGGGAGATCACAAGAATACTTTTATTGACACAGCCCACAATGAAAATAGAAATACGAGCCTTTTTACTGTCAAAATCAGAAGCGAAGTTTTGGCGGTAAGCGGACAGCGATGCCAACTAATTTCAAATCTTCCGCAAGATGGCCAATTTTCTTTAAAATTTTTTAATTTTTATCAAAGTCAAATAATTCAAATCGTCAATCAGTCACTGAGTCATCACTCTTCACTTCAGTCATGTCATACACCCACACTAACAAGTAACCATGTACTCAACTAGCCATGGTAGCAAGAACTGGGAGAAAAATTGAAAAGAATTATCTTATTCTCTCTGGTAGCTAATAATTTCAGTATTAAATGGGGGTAACGAAGCTTGACGCGTTCGATAGTTGCATGTTTCGCTCAGCGTAAGTAGTGTATTAATTTGTAAACTGACTATTGTGCAAAACACTTTAAAATGTAATTATAAGAAACAAAAGCTTTTAAAAATTGCAACTGGCATAAATTAAGGGCATAGAAGTTCAGTCATTTAGGAATGTCTTGTGACATGTTTTTTTTATTACACAGAGCATCTACGTACCAGGACAACTCATTGACTAGTCGCAGAACGTTATCCTGAAATCTTGCATCATTTGGTTGACCACCCTCATCAAATTTCTTGTGCACAGCTGGTAAGGCAACACGAACTGGTAAAGAGATCATGCCCAGCTCACTCAAAAAGGGCTGAACCACTGTGGCTGCTCGAATACCTCCAAAATCACCTGAACCAAATGTTTTATTTTGTAAAACTATTCTCTTATTTAACTTAATCAATTGTGGACTTACCCATGGAATATGTGACAATACTGCAAGGTCTGTGACGATAAGAAGCTGGGGGAAAGTGATTCATCATATTGCTAAGAGCTGGAGGAACACCACAATTATACTCTGAGAGCACAACAACAAAGCCATCAGCTGATTCAATCTCCTTGTTAGCTTCAGTTACCCATGAAGGGGCAGCACTTTTGTCTTTCATGAAGTGCAAAGGTTGCCTGAGCATTTGAAAATCCATTTCAAGTGGATCTGAAGATTAATGGGGAACATAGAGATTACTGAAAATCTGTCTTAAAATTTTGTCTGTAAAATTATTACTTATTAACTACATACCAAAAATTTTGGCAGACATTCCAGTCTGTTCCAATACATTTCGCACATAGTTGGCTACTTTGTCGCCCAAGCGGCCGTCACGGGTTGATCCCAAAAAAACAATAATCTTTTTGGCTGGCATAGTTCTAATAATGTTAGCAAGTGTTTTGCTAGCAAAAAAGGGCGACTGACTTTTACTAAGGGGGAATGCCTTATCATGCGGTCTTCTATCTTCGCCGGGTTTTTATACGTTAACTGTCGTCAAGGTTATATAGGCAACCGGCGACGTTCACGGTAGTCTGTTACGTAATTGATGGTTCGCTGTTAATCTATTTTTCTGCATGTCATCAAAGAAGCTTAACCGAAAATAAGGTTAAGCAACAAAATTGTTTCCAGCTTTAAATGCCCAAGCAGCGCTAATGAAACTGGTTTAAAGAGGAATTTTATTTTTGTCAAAATTCGTTTTATTACGGTTTAATTCATAGTATTTCCTGTAATTTTAAAATTTTTCTACCTTTTATTTTTGAATTTTGCCGAAACCGGTGAAAGTGGGAAGGGTGAAACCTTACTCTCATCATGACTCGACAGTAAAGTAGGTCTATCCACATGTTACTTATAAATAATGCAGTCGCCGAATAAAAAGGAGTACTTTACAACTTTTTTTGACTAGTTAACTATTCTTGTAGATGAGAAGAATTTTTATCTTGTTGCAAAAAATTCAGGTAAATACTAATTAGTAGTTACTAGTGAATTGAGTTGACTACACTCCTTATGAGTTCCAGAAAGAATTACTACCAATGACCAGTGAGCATGCAGATGAGTTATTCCAAAATATGATTTTCCTATGGCGAGTACTTAAAGTACTTAGAATTATGTGACATCTTCGAAAAAAATAACTTTAGATTTCCGAGATTCGCAACTTTATTGTCTAAGAAAATACAAAACTGTATTGCATAAAAATCGAAACTGTTTTCATTACCCAAAAATGTCATGCGGCTACTAGAATGCGAATGAGTTTGAATGCCTACAATTGGATTTTAAAAAACTAAACAAGTGAAATTTCTCATTATGTAGTAAAGGGTATTATTGTGACTTTTTGGAGAGGCCTGGAAGCCAAAAATATTCCATGAATACCAATTTATTCAAAGAGGGGAGAAGGGAGACTGGAGAGGGACTTATAACGTTCGTAAATAACACAGGTTAAGACACGATGGCAACTCCGTTTCAAAATTGTTGTTTTGTTGTCTGCTAACCCAACCAGACGCTTAATTTGAATTCTGATTATAACTCAGTGAACCATGATCCAACATGGCTTATTGGACAACTGTTCAGGCTGTATACTCATGGGCGCAAAAGCTTACTTTATGGAGCAAACAGACACTGACGCGTTTCATTTACTGCATACCCGGGCTGGTAAAAATCAAGATCTACAAGTTGATGGTACCAGGAAGCGATGCAAAAGTATCGCATCGTATCGCGCAAGTACTGCACCAAAGCCCCAATTTCCTTGTGATTGACAAACCATATGATGTTTTGATCAATTCAAATGATCCCACAGAAAAGGTAGTTGATTGTTTTGATTTAGCAAGATTTCACATATCACGTAAATGAATATACTTCCCCTTGGCCTTAGCTGACAGTGGAACATCAACTTCGAAAACTCTTCCCCAATTTAGCAAATGATAAATTGACCCATGGATTCCATTTTGTACACCGTTTAGACTATTCTACCAGTGGTGTCTTGTGTATAGCTTGTAACAAGAAGGCAGCTAATCTAGGAGGTGATGCTTTTTCTGCCAGGAAGACAAAAAAATATTATATTGCTTTGCTTCGTGGGCATGTCTCTCATGAGCTCATTGATATCTCAATTCCTATAGGTATAAATTTTCTTTAACATCAGCAAACATCATAAAAATTAAAATTTCTTTCAAGGTGTTGATAAAAGACCAGGATATTCTCACAAAATGTGCAGTGTGGACAAATCCTACTGTCAATATCCTAAGACAGCTTTTACACGCCTACTAGTTCTCCAGAAAGGCTTTTATCATGGATTTCCGGCGACAAAAGTCCTACTCAAGGCAGTGACTGGGAGAAGACACCAATTGAGGGTTCATTGCTCATTACTTGGGCATACCATCATTGGGGATTTCACCTACAGTAATGGAAAAGATGTGCTACCGTACAGAATGTTTCTTCATTCACATCGGCTAATATTGCCCACTGCTCTTGAAACTATCGACGTTTGCGCTAACGATCCATTTGATATAAAGCATACAAATGGCCAATGGCTCCCAGTGGTCCATGCAAACGCCATTAACCTAGATACCTATGAGAAGCTCGATTGCCAATTGCCGGACATAATCGTGGATGACTTGAGCAGTAAAACTTAGTCTCCAGCGTTGTATATTGGACTTGGATATTGGCCTCATTGTAATTGCTGACTGGAAGAAACATGAGATGCTTGCTCTTAGTTTGGACAAATTCTGAGACACATCTCTGTGTTTTTGAAAAATAAAGAAAAATGAGAGCTAAAAAAGGTCTAATGTAGAACCGAGCGTTATACAGAAAGAACCAATAGTGAATTTCAGAAAAAGGAAGTCTGTCCGTCCTTTCATAGACAAGAGCAGCACGTTTAAATACTTTGATGGCAGGCGGGCGGCCTCTCCAATTTAGAACTAATTCGTGTTTGTCTTTAGAACTCGACACCGCTTTATTTTGACTGATTGGACTGGTCGCGTCGGTTATCATGGTCAGTCCACTGGGTTACTGACGGCTTTTCTTTTTGCTCCATGCCCAATCGGGTTATGATCGGGTGATCTAATCGGTGTACCCCGATTGTTTATATCAAGACAATCCACTTATTTATCATTATTACTGCCATAATAGAATGGGATCTCTGCCCGTGCCTAGTGCTTGGTCCCGCTTCAATCGGCTAGCTTTTTGGCCGATCGGTTAGGTCGTTTTGGGTTTCGGTGTGCCTTTTTTCCGGCCAATGGGCATTTAGGTCGGGTTCCGGGTCTAAGCCGGTGCAAGGGAAATATCAAATCAGTTCTCAAAGCCGGTTACGGATCCCCATTACACCGCTTTCTGACCCAATGTACAATTTTTCCGCAATTCTCACCCAGTAATTTCATTAAGGTTAAAATTTCCTGAAATATATTGTATTGTTTTATTTATTGTTTATTTGGAGCCACTTATACAATTTTTTTTTTTACATAGCGGCGGGTCTATCGGTTTCACCTTTCACCGGGGGAACCGAACCTGAACACCTTGAAAGTATCTACCCAGGTAGTAACTGATTGGCCATTTTTCGGGTAGGTCGGTGCAGTTTTTCTGGTTTCAGGTAATCAAGACCGAGCCCTACCCGTGTCCTGTTTGCTATTTTCGTCATCGTTACCTAGCGCTCGGCCCTGCGCCAATCGGGGAACTTTTTAGTCGATTCGGTGCGGGGATGATCTTTATCGGTGCGGTGATTTCGGTGTTCGATGTGGTGATTTCGGTGCTCGGTGCCTTCCCCGATTATTAATGAATAGTGATCTAAATTGGCAGTTGCCCTGCGGCCAACAAGAACAAAATGTGACCCTAGTCACGTGATTCTCGTTGGCCTATCAGTACGCAAGGTCACTGGAAAGATTAACCCCCTATGACTGAAGCGGTGCTATCGGTGCAGCACCGATTATAGCACCGTTCCACACTGAAAAAAAACAAAACCCGCACCGAACTTCCCCGATTCATTTTTATCGGTGAAGGTTAGCGGTGTCCCCGATTAGAATGTGATCGGGGCCGAGCCCTATCGTCACCCAAATTCTCTGCCTAAACTTATTTTGGCAACACTGCCGATGAAGTCAATTGTGTTGGATTATTGTATGGAAAGAGTTTGAAACGGGCGATTGTTTACAAGACTGGATAATAATTAGGGTGACCAGTGAATTTCGTGCCCTTTTTTTTTTCCCAAACTTAGATCATGGCAGGTCTTCCCAGAACCTTTGAAAATAAGACTTCAAACTACATTGATCATCGTTTACGAGGACGACCTTCAATCGTATCGTTTGAACAGCTCAATTTTGGAAATTCTTCCGTTCGTGAATTGGCAGTATGTTCCTTCGTCTACAAAAACTATTAAATTCACTGGCTTTTAATAAGAATTGAATTTACTTTCAGCCCTATGCTCTCAAGATTCGCCAAACAGCTCTCATCCCTACCCAGCAATTTTTTAAGTATGCAGCAGTTGTGTCTAGCCTAGGAGACACTGACCTAGTATGCATAATCTTTGACATAATAGAAGCTGGACAAGTAATTGCATATGCTGGACATTTTATTGTCAAGAAAGACTTTGTCTTTGATCCTATTACCCGGGAACCTGTTGTGTCAGTATCCTTGTTGAGCGTAGATCAAAGTGTGTGCCCCCTGTTATTCCTGTAATGACATCATTTGCCTAAAGTTTTTGTTTTTGTTTCTAGACCATGAACACTTGTCTCTTTTTGGTGCTGCAAATAGCAACCTCCTACCATTTCCAGACTATTTTCTTGATGGGAGTGACAAGGAATATCAAGAACTATTAATAAAAACTCAAGAAATATTCATGACAGTGTTTCAAGTGCAACAACAGAATCAAGTAGGTTGGACATTTCAATAATGAAAATAAAATAGATGACATTGTTAATGTTAATTATATTTCTTTCACCTAGATTGTTTCTATGCCTCAACCCAGCAATCAGGTGATATATTTGCTAAGAGAACCTCTTACCACCAGTATTTACATTGAAACAGCTTTGGTAAGGCTTTTCTCATATTTGAGGATGCTATGAATATTCATTGGCCAACCCCCTCCCGCCCCCTCTTTTTTTTTTTTACACAGCCTATTACAAAAAAGAGCCTCGATAGAATAACTCCGAAAATTCAGGCAATGGGAACCATCAAATGCAGCTATGGTGAACTTGGCTCTTTCGAATCAAACATTTTTTCCTCCGTTCAATGTACATTCAAAGTCATCGAAGATGTAAGATTAGCACTACTAACTCTGTCAGTAACTGAAATTATCAATTTGATTCTTTAACATCCTTCGTGAGATCAGGCTAACGATAGCTTCAATGCTGTCGACGACGTCGATGGTCGCACGACTTACTACTCTGCCTACGAGGAGCCAGGACTCATGCCTTTTTATTTTACTACGTTCTTGCTTGGCCGGTTACGAGGCCGCTATGTCGTTGGTGTAATAGTTTCAGATGCATTCTTCATTATGGCTACCAGTCGAGTCTACAGCCGGTATTCGACACCGCCGGCATCGCCAATCGACAGCAACAGTCTTGTCGGGACGGATGTCATGGAAAGAATCCATTTGCCTTCATACCTACCGTTAGAGCAAGTGCTGACCATGTTGGAGCTGCGTCAAATTCTGCGCCACCCGTTTATGTACCAAGATGAAATGGACGTAATCATCAAATGCTTTGGTCTAAACGGTAAAACAGATTCCAGCAATTTGCAGTAAACCCTGATGGAATACTAATGGGTTAATTATGCAGGGGGAAATGAAAATTCCAGTTACCAAGTACCACCCCCCGTCAGCCGAATTTTCATCCGTCAGCTTGGCCCGAAGACACAAATGGAACGTCTCCAGTATAACTGGTTGCAACAGATGCTGGATATCCACTACACGAAAACATTTCAAAATTCCCTTTGTGAATATGGTGAAAGTCCAGTGGATTCCGAAAATCCGTCCCTGTTTTGTCACAACATTATCCGTCTGTGGATAAAAGAGTTATTGCGTGCTATCCACAAGGATCAGCGGCCCAAAGACGACTGCAAACTGAGCAACTTCTTTCGTATGAACATTGAAGAGTTTGTTCAAGGGTATCTGTCGCTTTTTGGTTTGTCGCCGGAATCTTGTTTCACATGCCACATCCTGGGGCAAGATGGATTGCCGATGTCTATCTGCCAAACATCAATCGCTACTAAAGACATTGGGAGGCACATGGAAACGCAGCACACGGCCTCACTGTGGAACCATGGTCATTTCAAACCCTTTTCTCTTGTTTTGGCATCCAAATTCGTCTCGTTGACTAATCAAGCAGACGTTACTCCGCTGGAGAAGTGCAAGTCGACTGTGGCTGATTTTCGCGGTACGTCCTACATAGAATTGTTGCGGAAGATTGATGGTGTGAATTCATTGTCATCTTCTGCCGTCGCTCCACCTCTTCGATCCCCAGCTGCTAGCCAGCCTAGAGCAAAAAAACGGAAAAGACTTTCTCTCGAAGAGCTAATTGTCCGAAAAGTGATGCAAGAACGCTTAAATGAAAATGATAGTACTATCTCATCGCCACCTGACGTAACGTTAGTGTCTTCGCCTACCCGAATAACTCGTTCTGCTGTCCGTTCTAGCTCCTAAATCGTCTTGTTATTATCATTCCATTCACTGTTAAAATCCGGACATGAAATTCCCCGACACCGTTCCCACTGTGTTTCGTTCGTTTTAATTATGTGCTCGTATATTTCAGAGTCAAGGGAGAGTCGCTTCTCTTACTGGACATTTAATAATACAGATTTTTTCATTCAACTTTCTATTATTGAAACTGACAAATGTATTCGAGCGCCCGATCAGCTACAAACCTGATCGGGCAGGTCATTTTGGTTTTCGGGGCGAGTCGGACTGGTTAATTGATATCCGATAGGTAATATGATGTATTACGTGAGGAGAGGGAGGGAGTGTTAAGCACGGAAAGAGGGATCGATTTCGTTTCTTCTTTTTTCTCTCATCTACTTGGGTCGAGATGATTTCTTCTTCTTTCGCTTGAAGAAACAGCAACATCTGCAATTCAAAAGACAAATGGCCGATTAGCAGATGGAGAGGATCAGATGCAGCAGCATGAAAGTTGGCGGGAGAAACAAGTTGGCGATGCATTTGATTGTATTTTTTATTTCATTAAGTTTTGTGTATTCAATCTGTAACTCAAAAAAATATTTAGATCCAGTTTGTCACTCTTTGTTGCCAAAGACATAATATTTGTTGCCAAAGCGGTTTTGTGTCTTACTAGTACTACGTAGTAGTAGTAGTAGGGTAGACTGTATAAGTACTACGTAGTAGTAGTAGTAGTCGACCTACGGCCAAAAGACACACCACACTGCAGTGGTGGCAGAGGTTGTCCGACAGGTTCCGAACAGGTTTGGCCGACCTGTTCGGAACGATTAGCCGCTTTTCGAAGTGCGGAAGCGGGGCGGGAGCCCGATCACAGCTGATCGGGGCTAAGCCTTAGTTGCCAGATATTTTAACAAATTGTTTCAAGACTGTCAAGTGTTTGTCAATAGGGCTCGGCCCCGATCGTTTTCGATCGGGGCGAACCGCGGTTTGCCGGCCAAAAATCACCAAACCGTCGGTTCGGTTTAGCCGTTTTTTACTTCGGTGCGGTTCTCGGTTTGGAATTCGTCAAACCGGTGCGAACCGCCGCCATTTTGAAATTTTTTGAAAATTTGGCGGAAATTTCAAATCAACCAATCAAATCGCGTTGAGCGTAAATCGCGTTTTTTAGTATTGATCTTATGTTGAAATCCTATAGTTTGCCAGCTGACAGCGAAACAACGATTGATAGTGATCCCAAACCCAAACACGGAAGTTCAAAATCCAAGACGGACCATTCTTTCATAGCTGCTATTATATCCACAAAAACTACTGAATCAAAGCAGATGAATTGAAACAGTATGTGAATGAGGAGACCGAGTCCAGTAACTGTGATCCGACCGATATACTAAGTTACTGGGACCAAAGGTCTAAAAGATGGCCTAAATTATCAAACATGGCTAGAGATATGTTAAGCATTCCAGCCACTAGTGCAGGCAGTGAGAGGGCGTTCAACACTGGAAAAGATTGTATTGCAATTGCTAGGATGAGCCTTAATTCCGAGACTGTTGAAGCCCTCATCTGCTTGCGCTCATGGTTTAGGCCTAAAGCCGGTTTGATCAACGAAATTGATTCACGTTCCCACAATCTGACTGAATTCGATATTGAAAACATTGACGAATGATGATTAAGAAAATTGTTGTAATGATGTGGGCAAAAATACAACTGGTTTTTCACATAATTTACGACTTATACTGTTGTGTAAACTGTGCAAAACTTGTTGTGTAAACTGTCTAAAACCACGGTTCTTACGGGTCACACCGCGGTTTTTCCTAAAACCGCGGTGTGTTGTTGTTTTTCCTAAAACCGCGGTGTTGTTGTTTTCCTAAAACCGCGGTGTGACCCGTAAGAACCGCGGTGTGACTCAACAAACCGCGGTAAAACCGCGGAAACCGCGGTGCGATCGGTTCCCAAAAATTGATAAACCGAACCGCACCGGTTTGGCCTTTTTAAAAAAAGGAACCGCGCGGTTCGGCCAAAATCGTACCCGATCGTCGCGGGGCCGAGCCCTATTTGTCAACAGTCAACCTTGTTTTCGTATTACCAGAGTCATAGACCCATAGTTCCTCCACTATGGCTATTTTCCTTCTAAAAAAAGGGGTACCCTCTTGCGGGGAATACTATACAAAAAAACGAGGGTTTTAGGTCGGGGTTGTCGCCGTAAGAATGATTTTCCGCCTGATAGGAGCGCCTCTTGCGGGTGTGTTGTTTCACTCCGCGCAGAAACTCATTTGTAGCCAGATGGCACTTCACTCTTCTTCTCTTGGTGACCTACCGAAATTATTTGATGGGAGTGGGACTGGGACTAACTCTTAAATATTTCGTGCCCCTTTTCGGCTTTTCCGCCATTTCTCCTGTAGACATGTGGTCACCATCATGCTGTGATAGGCTTAAT
Organism: Daphnia magna; assembly: GCF_020631705.1. Classification (NCBI taxonomy): domain Eukaryota; kingdom Metazoa; phylum Arthropoda; class Branchiopoda; order Diplostraca; family Daphniidae; genus Daphnia; species Daphnia magna. The sequence goes on along the minus strand of NC_059186.1, from coordinate 361,244 downwards.
TTTGAATACGACTTGTTCTACTGGATAGTTGAGTTTATCTACTTATTTTCACATTGTTAATGTCATTTAATGTTTTCCGACTAAAACTTGTCTTCCAGATAAGCTGGGGAAAATCCGATCCAACTTCGCTCGTATCACGTGGAGCCAGATGAAATTTGGAAACTGGTTTGTAAATCAGTGGAAACCACAATGTTAGTATTGCTGAGGCTGTTAGCTTTTGTTCATCTACACATTATCGATTGATGGGATTCACAAGAACAATTTCTTGCCTGAACAGAAAGTATTTTCGATAAATTTTCATACAGTTTTATAATCCATCCATTTTTAGTTGTTTTTCTGATCACCAAGCAGAACATGTTTGTACAGCAAATTCTATATTTGTGTTTCCAATGCAGTTCATGGTTAAAAGGAAGTATATTTCTTTTGTTTTCCTAGATGTAAGTGGCTACTGATCTGAAAGCCATGAAATTATTAAAGTGTAAAGATCTTGGCATACAATGACTGAAATTCCTGATAATACCGTAAATATTTTAAGTTTACACTATTTTTTGAATAATAATGAAGCATTCACAATTGCAGATTATGGCAGTCCTGAATGGTTCCTTGCTAGATTAAATGGTCATATGATAGATATAAAAAATTACATTTGAATATAGTAAGTAAGATCTGGAATGTGTGCTAAGGCTAACTTGGACTATTGTAATGCCTTCAAATTTTATAAATCCCTAATGTAAACTATGGACTTCACCAGATAACGATGCCTGTCCGAAACCATTAGGTTTGGTCCATATTTTAGTAGTCCATTTTGGACTGTCGCAAGTCCATAGTTTAGTAACACCCGGCAACAGAGTCTGTTGCCGGGTGTTAAAGGGCCAAAAACAAAGAATCGCCCGTGTCTGAATTACATGTTTTGGAACTGGAGTTAATTTTTAGTGATCTCCTGGATGGAAGCATGTTGCAGATGGAAAAAGATTCGTGGTAAGATGATAGATTACAACGTTGTGTAAGGAAAAAAAAATTAACTATTGAAACGTTTTTTCAGTTTCAATTGGATTATGTCGCATCGTCATCATAAACCCCACATCCAAGATTCCATAAAGGATCGCAATGCAGTCTCCAGCAAATCTGTGATACAAAACAATTTCTATCTATCATATTTTTGATGTTTTACATTCTTTTCAATTAATTTTACATGTTTTTGGGAAATCAGGTGTGATATTTTGGCCAATTTGATTTTTACAAGCAGAACATTTGGTACAATCAAGGAAGGATGAGGCATGAAAAAAGGACAATCAGATTGCAGAATGTACTTGCATAACATACAACCTAATGGAATTCTGTTACATTAAGTGCATATTCACACAGAAGCTTCTGGCTGAGAAGAGTGTTGGATTTTAAGACACATTCAACATGCAGACCAAATCCCATATTATCCAATGCATTCATCCTCATTTGGTAACTTTCTCTTCTCTGGTTTAATCAAAATCTTTTTCATATGTGATGAAAATATGAAACATGTGGAAATGCCAAAACTAGGGTAAAATAAACTAGTTTCAGTTTATGTGTGAGATACAAGAAATGTGAATCATATCTTAAGTTGAAATAGGTACTTGCACATTGAGCAAATATCCTTCAGTGTTTCCTAGTATGAGTTTGTAGCAGCAGATATTGCATCATAGAAGACCAACACTGTAAACTAGTGCACAGAAGATGTCCAGTAATGAATAGCAAACAAGTGACGATACTGTTATGACAGCAACACAATTGACAACAGCCACAAGTTAACTATCAGCTAGAAGTTTGGTAAGATCTGTAGTTTTATTGTAGAATAATTTCCTGGTTTCATTTTTAACCGTTTCAATGTTTGGTGAAGTTCATGAAATAAAAAAAATTATTTTGTTCAGTCATAGATTGGTAATTAAAAAATACTTTATGAATTTTACTTTCATAACTTGTGCATTTTGGCCAAATGCAGATTTACAGAAGAATCTTTCATAGCCTGTCTATTTGCATTTTTTAGTAATAAAACACCAATTTTCTAATTCAAATTTTCATCCACACAGAAGCTATATTACGCCAAAATGGCGCAGCCCAACAACGCTCCACCAGATGCTAGTAGAACCTATTCTTTTGAAAAATCCCGCCACATTTTGGCTGCAGGTTTGCATTTATCTTGCTACGTAGATTATCGAATTAATCACGTTAGGCGCGAAATTTCCATTCAGATAAATTACGGTGTTAGATTTGAGATATTTGCTTGGAATGTAGAGCTATTCAGCGGTATATGTGTCGTAGTAACTTAAATCGTACTTTCAGAAGCGATGTATTGTTTATTTACTGTAGATGACTTCTGCTACTATGAAAATCTTGTTAACAATGCAAAGGAGAACAGCTCATTTTTATATTTCCAAAATTGTGACTTCCGGTTTACTTCCGGTTTTAAAATAGCGTATAGTTGCTTACGTTTAAGTCTGTTCATAAAAAGATTAACATTTTCGTGATCCTCGTCAAATTTGGGATCGAGTCTATGGGTCAGCTCAAAATACCCGAAAATCGTAAAAAATCGCAAATTTCCCTAAATCACGAAAATTCGCGATTTTGCCCAACTCCAGCTTTTGGCTGAAACACATCAGTCTTATTCCAAATTATATAAGGATTACGAAAATTCTATTCGTTTCGTCATAAGGTCAATATTTTCGGGGATATTAGCTACTTCCGGTGACTTTCGGTGACTTCCGGAAAAATTTTACGTTATTTTGTAGAAAGTAAAAAATGAACTATATTCTTCCCACCGATTTTAGTAATTTCATCTTAACTGATGAGATTTGGTAGCCCTTTTCCCTTGTTTTTCTGCTATCTACGGTAATGGTTGATCTTACGACATGTATGCGGTTGAACGGGTGACATGTTTAGCGCCTTGTTCTGCAGTGCAACTACTCACTAAATTTTTTTATTATCACGCTATAAAAATATAGTTAGATGTCTGAAATAGTAACGATCAAACACGTAAAGCGCTAAATTTCGCACTTTTTGAAGATATATCTCTTTTCGTTGGCTATCAAATACAAAAACTAGATGGCGTTGGTGTTTCCCCAAATAATGACTGATTGCTTGTAACTAGTGAAATCGATGTCTGTTAATTTTCTTAACTGTGTGTGGTGTGCTTCAAAGAAATATTCATCTAAAAATTAACAGTATGTTATCTACTGTACTTTACTTTCATTTTTATGTTTGTGTTGAATGATAATTTTTTAAATAGGTTGTCTTTCATATGTGACAGTTCCGATTGTTATCAGCTATGCCAGCTGCTCAGCTAGGAAATTGTAGGCTATCTATACTTTTGCTTTTTATCATGCCATTTACTCATGTAAAAGGTATAACTCACATTAGGACTTCTGCTATATAAGTTGACTGATTACTTTGTTTAAATCAGGCTTGTTGTACTTAACGCTGGAGCTTGAATGCTTGATACTGAAGCTTGAATGTCAATAGTAAGACTGATTCTTTATTCTTATATGACACGTCTTTGATTCAAGTAGTGCCAATTGTCTCATAAAATCATATTTTTTTTTGTGATTTTCCCTTTGTTGAATGCAGGTTTTCATCTAATTAGTGTTATCAGACATTGATCATCAATGTTTCATGTAAACAATCTTCTCTATTTTGCATGCAAGAAAAATTTGCTTTAGCACCACTGCATTACGGTGGTACTGTAATTAACATGGTATTCTTACTCCATAAATGTAATATGAATTCCTATATTAGAACCATGAGCAGGCGTGTGACTAGTTCAACTTCGTGTTCCAACATTCACCGTCGTCCTCATCTTTGTGACTAAACCGACCAACATTCACCTATCTGAACGTCATCGCTTCATTATGGTATTATAGATTGTTACCTAATGTACAACTTGGTTGGTCTAGTTTTCTGTCACATTATTGTTCTTTTGTATTATGGCTTTACTTCTGTTTAGAGATTGCCAATGGTAAACAAATAATTCCTGATCTTCCCCTTTTCTTCCGCCTCATCATCTTCATCTCATCGTCTTCAAGCTGGTCGTCTTTGCCTTACAGCTTTTAACCTGGTCGTCTTGGCTTCGCCGCCTTTAACCTGGTCGTCTTCGCCTCGCCGCCTTTTACCTGGTCGTCTTCGCCTTGCCGTTTTCGCCTGACCTTCTCCATCTCGTCGATTTGTCGCATCGTCTTGGATCTCGCCTGTCTTTGCCTCATCGCCGTCGTCGTGGAGCCTCGTGTTTTTGGTATTGTTTTGTATTGTATTGTTGTATAATGCATGTTGTAAGTTAACCCGTTGGCTGCCACCCATTTTTCTCCCCTTTTTTTTTTAGTTGTAGGGACCGGCGGCGCTGTTCTACCCCATGGCTGATCGACCATGGGGTGGGGCAGTCGCCTTGCGCCTTAGGGCGCCGTAGGCAATGCACCAGTAGGGACTTCCCCTTGTCGATGCGATGGTGGAGTACCTGGGGTGTGCATTCCCGTAAAGGTCTCCATTGTCAAGTCAGCCCGGACTTGTCTTCGGATAAGTCCCCCTTTCATCGAATCCCTCAGAAACGATGCGTAGCGATTGTAGTAGAACAACCTACGGGTTGTAATGGCTTGGCAGCCAACGGGTTAACTTAGTGTTTGTGTATATGTGTATGTATTGTATAACTTGTAATGTATTGAATAACATGTAATGTAAAATAGTGGTGGAATTGTGGGTGGAGGTGGGATAATACAAAATCAATTCCTTTTATATATTTGTGTATTGGATATTATTATCTAAGAGCCAGTCTATTTAAAGATATACCAACTTGAACTATCATTTAGCAATCTAGAGACAAGTACTTAAAAAACAATTTCATTTACAATGCAAATTTCCATCTTCTATAAACTTTATCTTTCTAGAAGTTTTAAATTTCTGCCAGTGCGAACTCAGATGTTCTATAAGTTAACACGCCAACGATTCTCTCGATTTGATTTTCAATTTTACACATGGTTCAGACATTTATGCAACTTCACTGGTCGGCAAATTGCTTTAATAGCTTTCAACTTCCAATTTAATTCAATTTCACCATCAAATCAAGAATACAAAGTTAAACAATCTATATTGTGTTGATGGGCCTTTGAATCAGATTTTTTCTCTTGAATCCGGCTTTCTGGAACAACACTGCAACATGCCTCTGATGATCAGACATGCTCTAGACCCTATAACTCTAAATTTAAAAAAAAAGATGTAGCAGAAATTACACGTTTCATATTGTATTAAGGTTAAGAGCTAGGTAGAAGAAAGTGCGGTGTCACTCATTTAAACTACAATACTGAAGTAGATGTTCTACTTTTCGCAGTTTTTCCTGTCACAGTTTGTAACTAAAATATTTAGGTGTTCTCTCTTCAATGATGGGTAGGTGGTGTCAGACGCTCTGCTAACGAGGCAACGACATTCTTCATAATTATTTACTTTTTCCTTCCTTCCCATGTTTATAGAAAGAAGACAAAATTGCTGTTACATCTATCTGACCTATTCACGACCCGAATCAGAACAATAGTAAATCAAATAAACGTACCAATGAAAACTATCAGCTAATGGAATTTGAGAAAATTCATCGTTTGCAATCATACATTCGATAAATTAGGTGTTACCGACATCAAGACGTCTTGTCAACAAGGAAAACATCTTGAACGACATCAAACAAACATTCCAAAATAAGCACAACTGATACGCAACAATAAAAAACAAGAAATGACAACATGCAAACTGTCGCATTGCTAGGAGCCAATACTACGTAAGTTAGCGTAAGAGAACTTGGTTCAAACGAGAGAGAGGAAACATTTACAACAACGAAACCACCCCCAGATACTTGACTATTCAATGTTTAAATGCAGTATGACACATTCTTTCATTGTAAGCATAAATAAAGAGATAACTTGTGATAGTGAAAAACCAACTATGAAGTCTAAAAGCCAATCTAAAACCTCAAAAGGTGGTCTAACTTATTTAACTTTACCAACCTTCGTAAACTTCTTTATTCATCTAAGATAGATAAAATACCTTCAAACATTTCGATGTAATATCTGGTAATCGGAGTTTAGATGTAAAGGATGATATATTTCAATTCTTACCAAACCCTGATCTTTTTCCATCTTGCCCAACAAGTGACAAATCAAGTACAAAACTAAAGCTTCCTCTCCATGTAATTTCTTGTTCGAACACCTGAAACAAAACAGAAAATATTTTAACACAATCCTTTATACTGCCAAAGCTTTAAGATGTCCAAACATTTTCAATTACAAGGGGTGTAGGTCAGACAATACAGTCGAAGGGGACCGTGCCATTACTGTACCCTGACATCTAACGCAGACCAGAAAACTTATAAGGATCGGTAAAATGTAGAGCAAAATGTCTTCAATGATCAACTAAATGTACGCGTACGTCACAATTAATATTAAATTATTAATTTCTTTTATGGTTAGAGCAGTGACTAGCTGCCATAGTTTTACAAATATACATACTTAAGATAAAAAAGCTCGGACAAACAATGCATCAGACGATGACATGTGACATGGCGATGGCGATAGAAATGGCGAGGAAAGCACTTCGCTTCAGACGATACCACCGCTTCAGCCATAGGGGGTTAGTCTTACCAGTGACCTTGAGTTCTGATAGGCCAACGAGAATCACGTGACTAGGGTCACATTTTATTCTTGTTTGCCGCAGGGCAGCTGCCAATTTAGATCACTATTCATTGATAATCGGGGAAGGCACCGATCACCGATAGCACCGCACCGAGCACCGAAATCACTTCCCCGATTAAGATTATCCCCGCACCGGATCGACTAAAAGGTTCCCCTATTGGCGTGGGGCCGAGCGCTATACATGGTATATACATCACAGACACACAGATAGCGATCGGCCCCGATTAGCCAAAATCGGTTAACCGCCCCACCCCGGAAAAGGGCAATCGGGGCTGAATCGGGGTGCCACTTCGTCAGCCAGGGTGGGGCGGGGCAAAAATCGAGGCTAATTCGCTTGCCCCGACGCCATTTGCAAACATTTTCACCCCGAACGCCCCGCCCCGAGCACCGAATTTCGAAACCCGATTGGCAAAATGCGCCCCGATTAGGGTCGGGGCCGATTCTTCTATATACATCAAAGACACAAATAAAATAAATTTTGTCTGATTTTGTATAAAAATTATGCTCAAACAATTTACTTGGAATTCGAAGGAACCTGAACTGTAATAGCCTCATTTGGAACGCTGATTCCCAATAACATTTTAGTTTGTTTCCTTTAATTAATACTCTTATTTGATGTGTATGATTGATTTTGATTTGACATCGATAATACATTCGGTCGGTTAATTGTCGGAGATACTACCCCGAAAAGCACTCCCCCGCAATCAGTTGACCATAAGCCGATCACTAAACTTCTGTTCTCAATAAAAAGTGCAATGTGGGTCGAATGAATGCCAAAATTTTAATCATTTAGAAGTGGGAAAGTCCTTCCATCCAAGTATTGTGTTAAATTTTTTGTATTTAATAACGCTTTACGTAATGATAACTTTTGTAGCAATTTGTAATAATAAAGCGAGTATTCATTCAATTACACTTGGCATCCAACAACAGATATTCATTCGAATTTGATGCCTTGAGCTAATGGCAAATCTTGGCCGTAATTAATTGTGCAAGTGCTGCGGCGCATGTACTGCTTCCATGAATCAGAACCCGATTCCCGTCCACCACCTGTGTGTTTCTCACCGCCAAAGGCTCCACCAATCTCTGCTCCGCTGGTTGGGATGTTGATATTGACAATGCCACAATCCGATCCTTTGGGGCCCAGCCACTGTCACATTTAAAAAATTTAATTAATACACATTATATTGTTACGTTGAGTTCTTTCGCGTACTTTAAATATCTGGCCAAGGTTTTGAGTAAACATGCTGGACGAGAGACCCTGATCAACACTATTGTTGATGGCGATAGCCTCATCCATATCTTTGCATTTAAGCACGTAGAGAATGGGAGCAAAACATTCGTTCATGACGACTGAAGCATTCGGCTTCAAACCGGTAATGATTGTAGGCTGCACGAAGAAGCCTGGACGATCAGTCATGACTTGACCCCCAAAAGCCACTTGACCACCAAGTGCAACGGCTTCTTTGATGGTTGCCGAAAATGAATCAACTGCCGCTTTGTTGTGCAGAGGACCAAGAAGGACACCGGCCTCTAGTGGATCACCCATTTTGGGCAAAAGTTGTTCGTAGGCTTTAATTAAGCCGGCCAAAACGGAGTCATAAACCTTTTCGTGCAAGATGAGACGCCGAGTGGTGGTGCATCGCTGGCCAGCAGTTCCAGCACATGCGAAGAGGGCCGCCCTGACGACTAGATCTACAGAGGCGCTCTCATCGACCAAAATGGCGTTGTTGCCACCCAATTCGAGTAGATTACGACCGAATCGGCTCTGTACGGCTACTGCTACTTGTTTGCCCACACGGGTGCTGCCAGTGAAAGATAACAGAGGTAGTCGGGGGTCGTTGGCCATTGCGCTGCCAACATCAGCCCCTCCGCAGACTAGACTGCAAATGGCGCCAGGGAGGTTGTTCTTTTCCAGCACTTGAGCCACAATTTTGGTGGTAGCAATACTGCATAATGGGGTGGATGGAGCGCCTTTCCAAACCATTGTGTTGCCACAGATCTATACGAATGCATTATTGATATAAAACGTGGAAAGATGGAAAAATTATTTATTGTACTGACCATAGAAAGAGCATTATTCCAGCCATAGACAGCCACAGGGAAGTTGAAGGCAGAAATAATGCCAATAGTTCCTAATGGATTCCACATTTCCAACAGGGTATGATTAGGTCTCTCAGATGGGATCACTTTGCCCTCAAACATCCTTGAGAGACCAACTGCATAGTCACAAATGTCTACATATTCTTGCACTTCTCCGACACCTTCAGGAAGAATTTTTCCTGCAAAAAAAAGGACAGTCTGTAGTCAGGACATCAAGAGAGCTTTGCAGAGACATACCCATTTCCATAGAGACAAGTTTTCCTAGAGGTTCCAGCTTTTCTCTCAAAGCAACTCCAATCTGCCTAACAATCTCTCCTCGTTTTGGAGCAGGAATGTCAGCCCAGGTGTTCCATGCCTTTCTGGCCTCAACAACGCAGGTGTTGTAGTCCTCAGTGTTGCCCTGAACAACTTCAGCAATGACCTCACCTGTAGCCGGTGAAATTGATTCAATCACCTAAAAACCCAGAATATGTCTATAATCAGCAAAAACATAGAAGCCAGTTAGCTAAAGGATATTGAATTGCATGGTCACCTCTCCATTGGCAAACCACTTTCCATTATAAACGCCTTTGTTATGGGATTCGAGACCAAGATCTTTGAGAAACGCATAACGTGATTGATCGATCAAGAAACTTTTGCTTGACATTCTTCTGATGTAGTGGAGATGAGTGAATCTATCAAATGACTGAAGGTTTCTGGCCAGTCTGATCGTTAGGGCCATCTCACTTATGCTTATCAACGTGAAATTCTAATAATTTCTATCTCGGCTTATAAGAACCAGTGAGTCGTCTGCTTGAACACACCGCCATCTCTTGGAATCACTAATCTTTATTCACTAGGTGGCGTATAATTAACCTTAAAAACTTAAATAACCCGTTGAATACGTTCAAATCCAATCAATCTAATAACAATTAAGAATTAACTGTTCTTTCGTGTTTACGTATAATTTTGGATGCAACAAGGGTATATAACGAGTTAAATTTAAACGGTTAAACCAGTTATTTACTCGTTGGTCTAGGACAATTTTTGGAAATAAAGCTTGTAAATTCCGGTTAATAATGCCAGTTGCCTCATACTTTCAGGCACCCGAAAGCAATTAGTCTAATGAACCACACTACTGACTGACTGAAGTGCATAAATAATCATATCGGATTTACGCTATGCAGTACGTCCAAAGAAAAGTTTGATGGAATACTTTAACATCGTATCATATGGCAGCAAACGTTTTTTTAGTTACGCGAGCAACGAGCAACTCGATCAGAAAAGCTAAAAAGGATACGAGCACTCCAGTGCCCAAAGCAGCAAAAGCCCCTGTCAAATTGGCCAGAGACAAACGGGCCAATGGTTTTTTCTTGTTTTTGTCGTTTCTGTAATTTTGATCCTCGTCGTAGCAAGGCCTAGAGTTCGCTTCAAACTGTTTTTCCCATTGCGATATCAGTCCAGTTTCGCGGAGCACCAACATTCTGTCAAACATTATAAGATCATTGGCACGGACGACGTTTGATAAAAACAAAGTTTTCGAAATGATGCAAGTGTACAATCGTGTGCTTATGCATACGATAGGGGCATGCATGCTGCCATCGATAATAGTAAATGCATTGGAAAGCCAACCCTCGATTGAATTTCTCGCTGTAAGTGCTCCTTTTCCTTAATGCCCATCCTGTAGGCCGGCTTGCTTCTCCCACCTTCATGATAGTTGTTTTGCACTGACCAGTCCGGTTGTATTCATCTTTGATGATCTCTTTCAAAGCCAAAAGGCCCTGTCCAGACAATGTCAGCGTATACAAGTATTCAAATTAAGAAACATCGCGAATCGCCAGATGTAAATACCTCGATATAAGCGTGCTGATGTGGCAGCGAAGTCACCATCTGCACGCATTGACGACTGGAATTGCATCTCAACTTGGGATTGGCCCGCAATTTGTCGCCAAACGCCTTAAACAATCCTTTATCTGCAGTCTATAAGAAAAAGACAGTTAACTTCGAAGAAGCTCCAGGAATTTGAAATGCATCACTATTATCTACTAGCGTTCATTTCCATCATTCATGTACCAACCAAAAAAAGAATATCTACTCCTTTGTTTTTAACGAGAACCGGGAAGATGTTAGGATCATAAGCCGCGTCTTCCATAGAGTTCAGAAGGGGCAGGGAGTAAGGCGTAACCAACAAATAAGAGGTGAGGACGCCATTGTAGACATTGAGGAGGACCAAAGTGAGTAAACACCAAGCTCCAACAACTAGCCGAATCGGCGTCAGTTTGGACGAAATGTACCCTCCTATCAAGAAAACGAGCATTAACTTTTATTTGTTTTGTGGTATGTACAAAGAAAAAACATCTAATAGATTACCTTGATTAAGTAAAGTCACTACTACGTACATATAAATACTTTCAGTTGCTAATATATCGGAAGGTTGAATGGATTGTTTCACCGATTTTAGGTACCGATTCAGACACAGCAGAGTGACAATGAAACCCGTCGACGCAGCACCTAATGCCACCCACACCTATATGTAAAATAAAAACAATTTAAAAAATTGGGGATGTACGAAAGATATGCAACGACTAATGACTTACCCAAGGCTGAAATGGTTTAATGACGGCGTTGACGTTGTTCAAAACTTCTGGTAGCGGCAATAAAATGACAATTTCAGCGTAAAACCACGGATGCAGTAATTCTAATTTCTTCAAACGATCTTGAGAGTGGACCATAACTGCCAAAATCACGTCGCATTCCTATTGTTATAATTTGCATTTACATATCTGCTTTTAGTTTTTTAAAGAATGAATCCATGGGTAGGTGTTGTACGTACACCTTTCACCGCGTAACTAATGAGCCCAGGTAGATGAGGTCCCGAGTCTTCCAGGCTAGTGGCATTCGAGTCCAACACCGAATAGCTACAATTGAAATAAAGCACCGTATTTAAATTATGCCCATATATATAATATAGAGAATAGTATTTATTACTCAAAGTTGTATCGAACAGAGAGCCAGTCGAGCATTAAAGGTGCAACACCTTCCAAACGGATCAAGTGGCCAGTCGAATTCCTGTGCACTTTCACTGATATCGAAAACTTTAAATTATTAAAAAAAACGTTATTCATTAGAAAAATACACATTAACCGATTCGGATGCCAATTGTTAAGATGTTTTGCTAAATACCTCTACTGCCATGACCACAAGGTGATCTTTCTGGAGCGGCGTGACATCCGTCTTCATCACTGAAGTTGGTTGACAAAGCTGAAAATAAACAGTTGTCAACACCAACGATAACCATTTTAGTGACATAATTTGTAGTCTCCTTTATTGTTCTACTAGAGGTTAAAAAACGAGTTCCTGTTTACGCGACAGTAAAAAAAAAATTCCCTTTTCATCCGACGAAGAATTTCAATTAACAACACTCAATGCCCTTCATTCGCTTGCTAGTTCTGGCCTCGAACTGTCTAACGTATTTCTACGCGTTTATATATACCTTACAAGTTCATTTGTCTCTGCGTGAAAGGCAAGGAAAATTGAATGCAAACTTCAATCGATTCGATATCGCAATTGACTTGGGATTTGAAATGAAAACTCCTGGAACACGACTGTCAATGTACGATGAAATAATATACAGCGTGACTCCAACTGTCTATCTTCGTTAGAAAATATGACAGCCTCGTTGCATCCTTAACCCTCCTCCTTTCTCCTTCCTACAAAACCCCAAAGAATAATTAAACATCTCATGTAAAACAGCTTCTGTCGGCTTTACAGATCACTGGGAATGCTTCAGATGAAGGGTGGTATTTTAATATTTAATTTTGATAGCGTAGCACGGATGTTTAACTGACAGTAGCTTTACGGTGACATGGCAACCGACTTCGTACATTTCAAAAAATGGAAAACCCTCTGCGACTACTCCGACATTAAGCATTTTCGGAAAACTCGAATTCATTCAAATTAAAACAATTTTTTACGATGAACTATAACTTTCGTTTTTACGACTCGTATACGCAATCAAATGAAAATATTCTCATCTTGCATATATAGTTTTGTTAAGATAACCTATACATAGTCGAATGTACGATAAGCGATGACGCTGTTCAAGACGACCTATTAAAAATTTTCAGTTACTTACCGGCAAAAGGGCGTAGTTGTCAACGAGATGTGTGCGTGAACGCTGCGTGTTCTTGCCCTTATCGTCTTGTGATCCGGCACGTGAATGGCACTATTTGTTTCCACACTCATCCATTGGCATTTGGATAACACACAACCAGTCTGCATGTAGCCTACGCACAGATATGGCGACGTGTATTAAAGTGCATATTGCACCACCATTTAACATGTCGATTCAAATCAACTCAGCTGGCGAGGTCGTTCAAATGTGGTTCTTTAACCCGCTATCCTCGTAACGATCCCGAACCTGGAAATGAAGAATAGCGGGAAACAGATAACACAATTATATTCAAGAACGTGAAATGGAACTCAATGCTCTGACGCAACAGATGTCCTGTGACGCTGTCATTCAAAAATACGAAACAACTTCTTCCTTTTCTTCTCAATACTTTAAAAAGTGCAAGTTGTACGTCAACGTTCGGTTGACCCACCTACCTTGTTTCTAAATTCACTGCCGCCGTCAAGCCAATTATAGAAACGTGTGATTTGGACGCCATCTGCAAAAATCCACCTGCTTATTTTTAATTGAATTGACAATTTAAAAAAGAATCAAATCAAAATTATGCTCTATCGAAACGAAATAAATTTTTTTTTTATCTCACGTTAACTAGAAGATTGGCATCAATCAGGTATGAAAGTTAGATCTGACTTGGAACTGGTTGGCCAACATCATCAGCTGTTGTTCAAGTCGGTGGACTGTACTGTGTTCCGCCAAAAGCCTTACCGTATGAACTAGAGTCTTTTGTCAACGATTCCGGGGATGCTGGATTCATCCTCGTCAGTTTCGGTTCTATTATGAAAGGAGAAGAAATATCAGATGGTATACGACGTTTTTTGCTGTCGACTTTTGCCAAGTTAACACATAGAGTTGTCATGAAATGGGAAAATGAAAGTAAATTCGGACGTGATGAAATAATTCCACATAAAGTTAAACTGTTACATTGGCTACCTCACCAAGATCTTCTTGGTCAACCAAAGATCAAATTATTCATCAATCATGGTGGACTGAACAGCAAACAAGAAGCTATTTATCACGGCGTTCCCTTCATTGCTCTGCCCATCTTTGCACATTCAACCCGTCCAGAAGGTTCGAGACGATGGCTACGCCATTTTGCTCGATTGGGAAAATTTAGAGAAAAATATTTTATTTTATTCTATTCAATTGGCGCTCTCCGAGCCGAGTTTTTTTTGTGAAAACTATCAATAAAGACTTTTTAAAAGAAAATATTAATTACTTTTAGGTTTGCCTCAAGGATGAAAGAAGTTTCAACGTCGATGCAGGAGAGCACGACCAGAGAGACAAACCTTTGGATCGGGCCGTCTATTGGATCGAATACTGGATACGTCACCACGGGGCGTTCCATTGCGTAGTTCTTTTTGTGAATTTTCCCTACCTCAATGAGGTTTTTCGGACGTGTTGCTCTTCATCCTTGTCTTTATCTTCTCAATGGTTCACGTTGTATTCCGACTTTGTCAATGTTTTGCATCGTGTGTCATGTACTCAAACAGCGTTGCCGAAAAAGACGAGTGAGACCAAATTTATCATGAATTTATTTCTACGATTAAATGTTTTATGTATTACGTAAATAAAATTTTCGTTATTTTTGTTTAATTTAACGTAGGTTTTGTGGTGAATAATCTCATTTTTCATAGTTACAAATATTTAATATTATCATGCAACAGCGTCTGTGTTATAAATTTTTTGAGTTGGTTTTCACTGAGATAATCGAATGCTTAATTGCGGTTATAACCAAGTAAAGACAATTACCTTTAACTCGACTGCAGTTTGCTAAGCTTCAACGGTAGAAAACAAAGGTAGAACCATCACAGGTTACATTGGTTGAAGATAACCTCAGGTGACTACCAAACATAAAGCACGAGACAACGTGTATTTTCATGGCATAGCCAACGGCCAAACCAAGTATAGCAATCGTGTATGGAACCATTTTAGTGCATGCAAACGTGTGCTCCACCCAAACACGGCAACGGTAAGTGCTGCGTTCAGAAAAAATAGTTTGACTTTGGAGAAAAAAAATCCGCCAATAGCATTTAACTCATAAACGGGTCATGTCAGTTTGTTTTTCGGCTCATTATGCACAAGATTTCATGGTCGTGTAAAAAAAGACCGAACTGCAAAGACGAAATATAAAATAACTCGCCAATAGACAAACGATAAAAAGGATAAAAGTCACATCGAGAAAACCTCGTTGGCAGAGCCAAATTGTGCGTGACGCTGTACGTAAATGAGGTGCACCCTGATACCGAATTACATACTCTATCCAATAGATGGCTCTGTCCAGTGGATAATCAGTCGCGAATCAAAGCCGAAACTTGATGTATCTTTTCTTTATACGTGAACCTTACTAATTAATGTATGTTTGAATTATTGATAAGACAAGGGAGCTACCTCGGATCTTTGAGAATGATTTGAATGGAGTTAAACACAATATCTTCTTTCAGATTGCCTCAATCAGGTCGAATGGCGTAGATGTCGTCCTAAACCTTCTGAACATTGATTAGCTGGTCAGCATAGATGGGTAGACCGATGACGGGAATGCCATGAAAAACTGCTTCTTGATTACTAAAAAGGCCATCGTATGCAATGAATGATGGACTTTGGAATGGCCGAGGAGATCTTGTTGTGGTAACCAAGGTAACAGCCTAACATTACATGGAATCATTTCATTCTTGATGCCCATAATTTCTTCTCATATCCAAATGGGAAACGTAGTTACCGCCAGACAAAAGTAGATAGGAAAATGCGTTGCACGTTAATCGGAATATCGATTCCTTTCCAAATGAAACCGAAACTAACAATGATGAACCCAGTTTCGCCTGAATTATTGACAAATGACTCCAATTCGTGTGGTTGCGGTTCACGAGGAACGCAATGCAGCCCGCAATCATTCGAAATTTCTTCGACCATGTTTCCATTTGTTTCGTGTTTGTAAGCTGGCGAAAAATGGGATCTTGGTAAATAACTTACAGTCGATTGGCCATGTTGAAAAAGAGATGAAGAATTTTTTTTTTTTTTAATCAGATCATAGAAACCAGTGAGCTGAAGTAAATTGAATTGCTTGGTTACATCTCCATTGGCAAACCACTTTCCAAAATAAACGCCTTAGTTATGGGATTCGAGACCAAGATCTTTGAGAAACGCATAACGTGATTGATCGATCAAGAAACTTTTGCTTGACATTCTTCTGATGTAGTGGAGATGAGTGAATCTATCAAATGACTGAAGGTTTCTGGCCAGTCTGATCGTTAGGGCCATCTCACTTATGCTTATCAACGTGAAATTCTAATAATTTCTATCTCGGCATATAAGAACCAGTGAGTCGTCTGCTTGAACACACCGCCATCTCTTGGAATCACTAATCTTTATTCACTAGGTGGCGTATAGTTAATCTTAAAAACTTAAGTAACTCGTTTAATATGTTCAAATCAAATCAATCTAATAAAAATTAAGAATTAACTGTTCTTTCGTGTTTACGTATAATTTTGGATGAAACAAGGGTATATAACGAGTTACATTTAAACGGTTAAACCAGTTATTTACTCGTTGGTCTAAGATTATTTTTGGAAATAAAGCTTGTAAATTCCGGTTAATAATGCCAGTTGCCTCATACTTTCAGGCATCCGAAAGCAATTAGTCTAATGTGCCACACTACTGACTGACTGAAGTGCATAAATATTCATATTGGATGTACGCTATGCAGTACGTCCAAAGAATAGTTTGATGGAATACTTTAACATCGTATCATATGGCAGCAAACGTTTTTTTAGTTACGCGAGCGACGAGCAACTCGATCAGAAACGCTAAAAAGGATACGAGCACTCCAGTGCCCAAAGCAGCAAAAGCCCCTGTCAAATTGGCCAGAGACAAACGGGCCAATGGTTTTTTCTTGTTTTTGTCGTTTCTGTAGTTTTGATCCTCGTCGAAGCAAGGCCTAGAGTTCGCTTCAAACTGTTTTTCCCATTGCGAAATCAGTCCAGTTTCGCGGAGCACCAACATTCTGTCAAACATTATAAGATCATTGGCACGGATGACGTTTGATAAAAACAAAGTTTTCGAAATGATGCAAGTGTACAATCGTGTTTTTATGCATACGATAGGGGCATGCATGCTGCCATCGATAATAGTAAATGCATTAGACAGCCAACCCTCGATTGAATTTCTCGCTGTAAGTGCTCCTTTTCCTTAATGCCCATCCTGTAGGCCGGCTTGCTTCTCCCAGCTTCATGATAGTGGTTTTGCACTGACCAGTCCGGTTGTATTCATCTTTGATGATCTCTTTCAAAGCCAAAAAGTCCTGTCCAGACAATGTCAGCGTATATAAGTATTCAAATTAAGAAACATCGCGAACCGCCAGATGTAAATACCTCGATATAAGCGTGCTGATGTGGCAGCGAAGTCACCATCTGCACGCATTGACGACTGGAATTGCATCTCAACTTGGGATTGGCCCGTAATTTGTCGCCAAACGCCTTGAACAATCCTTTATCTGCAGTCTTTAAGAAAAAGACAGTTAACTTCGAAGAAGCTCGAGGAATTTGAAATGCATCACTATTATCTACTAGCGTTCATTTCAATCATTCTGGTACCAACCGAAAAAAGAATATCTCCTGCTTGGTTTTTAACGAGAACCGGGCGGACATTAGGATCATAAGCCGCGTCTTCCGTAGAGTCCATGAGTGGCAGTGAGTAAGGCGTAACCATCAAATAAGAGGTGAGGACGCCATTGTAGACATTGAGGAGGACCAAAGTGAGTAAACACCAAGCTCCAACAACTAGCCGAATCGGCGTCAGTTTGGACGAAATGTACCCTCCTATCAAGAAAACAAGCATTAACTTTTATTTGTTTTGTGGTATGTACAAAGAAAAAACATCTAATAGATTACCTTGATTAAGTAAAGTCGCTACTACGTACATATAAATACTTTCAGTTGCTAATATATCGGAAGGTTGAATGGATTGTTTCACCGATTTGAGGTACCGATTCAAACACAGCAGAGTGACAATGAAAGCCGTCGACGCAGCACCTAATGCCACCCACACCTATATGTAAAATTAAAACAATAAAAAAAAATGGGTATGTACGAAAGATTTGAAACGGTTAATGACTTACCCAAGGCTGAAATGGTTTAATGACGGCGTTGACGTTGTTCAAAACTTCTGGTACCGGCAATAAAATGGCAATTTCAGCGTAAAACCACGGATGCACTAATTCTAATTTCTTCAAACGGTTTTGAGAGTGGACCATAACTGCCATAATAACGTCACATTCCTAGTGTTATAATTTACATTTACATATCTGCTATTAGTTTTTTAAAGAATGAATCCATGGGTAGGTGTTGTACGTACACCTTTCACCGCATAACTAATGAGCCCAGGTAGATGAGGTCCCGAGTCTTCCAGGCTAGTGGCATTCGAGTCCAACACCGAATAGCTACAATTGAATCAAAGCACCATATTTAAATTCTGTTCATGATTATAGTACATAGAATAGTATTTATTACTCAAAGTTGTATCGAACAGAGAGCCAGTCGAGCATTAAAGGTGCAACACCTTCCAAACGGATCAAGTGGCCAGTCGAATTCCTGTGCACTTTCACTGATATCGAAAACTTTAAATTAAAAAAAAAAAAACGTTAGTCATTAGAAAAATACACATTATCCAATTCGAATGCCAATTGTTAAGACTTTGCTAAATATACCTCTACTGCCATGACCACAAGGTGATCTTTCTGGAGCGGCGTGACATCCGTCTTCATCACTGAAGTTGGTTGACAAAGCTGAAAATAAACAGTTGTCAACACCAACGATAACCATTTTAGTGACATAATTTGTAGTCTCCCTTATTGTTCTACTAGAGGTTAAAAAACGAGTTCCTGTTTACGCGACAGTAAAAAAAAATTCCCTTTTCATCCGACGAAGAATTTCAATTAACAACACTCAATGCCCTTCATTCGCATGCTAGTTCTGGCCTCGAACTGTCTAACGTATTGCTACGCGTTTATATATACCTTACAAGTTCATTTGTCTCTGCGTGAAAGGCAAGGGAAATTGAATATCGCAATTGACTTGGGATTTGAAATGAAAACTCCTGGAACACGACTGTCAATGTACGATGAAATAATATACAGTGTGACTCCAACTGTCTATCTTCGTTAGAAAATGTGACAGCCTCATTGCATCCTTAACCCTCCTCCTTTCTCCTACAAAACTCCAAAGAATAATTAACCATCTCATGTAAAACAGCTTCTGTCGGCTTTACAGATCACTGGGAATGCTTCAGATGAAGGGTGGTATTTAAATATTTAATTTTGATAGGGTAGCACGGATGTTTAACTGACAGTAGCTTTACGGTGACATGGCAACCGATTTCGTACATTTCTAAAAATGGAAAACCCTCTGCGACTACTCCGACATAAAGCATTTTCGGAAAACTCGAATTCATTCAAATTAAAACAATTTTTTACGACGTACTATACCTTTCGTTTTTACGACTCGTATACGCAATCAAATGAAAATATTCTCGTCTTGCATATAGTTTTGTTAAGATAACCTACATAGTCGAATGTACGATAAGCGATGACGCTGTTCAAGACGACCTATTGAAAATTTCAATTACTTACCGGCAAAAGGGCGTGGTTGTCAACGAGAGGTGTGCGTGAACGCTGCGTGTTCTTGCCCTTATCGTCTTGTGAGCCAGCACGTGGATGGCACAATTTGTTTCTACACTTATCCATTGGCGTTTGGATATCACACAATCAGTCTGCATGTACGCACAGATATGGCCATGTGTGTAGTAAACTCCGTATTGCACCACCATTTAAGCTGTATCCACACTTCTATATCACAAAATGGACTTGAATAAACATTGAAATTTGGACTGGTTAACTTTCCACATTGAGTACAATTACATCACCCAAGGCTAGTTGATTGTACAGATATAATAGTAATCTTTTAAATCTTCCAAAGGCAATTGCGTGCCAGACAAAAAAATTGAATTTTAAGATAAATGGCATTACAATAGCTAATGTTGAGAGACCTATATAAAGGCAGCCTACCCAACAAGGTCTTTAGATTATTGCTTCTGTAGGCTTTGTCTCTGATTCACTTGGACAATTTACAGGTAAGCACATTGTATCACCGTGTCTTGTCTACCACTGCCATCTTCCTTTGCCTTTTTAGCTAAGACGAAATGGTATACCAGTAGGCTCGGTAAAAGCAACTGTGAAAGATACTTAAACATATGTATAGCTAATAGATTATGAAATATTGAATTACCTCTGATTATGCAGCTTGAGAATGTTCGCGGTGAAAGTAGCTGTGGTTGCTGTTTTGGCGATCGTCTGCGTCTCGGCAGAAACATCTTGCTATGCAGATATTGCCAATCCAAACCTATACTTTGCCACCAAGACGTCGTACAAATTCATCAAAAACACCAACACCGATGAAATCACTCTACCCGGTAATTAATTAAACCTTTAATTAAGCTACGATTACTTGAACACGTCGATTCAAACTCAGGTTGCGAGGCCGTTCAAATGTGGCTCTTTTCCCGCCACGGTACCCGCTATCCTCGTAACGATCCCGAACCCGGAGGCGAAGACTTTCGGCAAACAGCTGACGGCAACATTCAATCACGTGAAATGGAACTCGATGCTCTGACGCAACAGATGCCCATCCTCCGTGACGCTGTCGTTCAAAATCACGAAAGCGGACGAGGCGAATTGTGCGCTGAAGATGTGCAAAATCTTCGAGGTTGGACCATCGACATCCCACCGGAATTGGAAGAGAAATTGGCACCCGCCGGCGAAGAAGAAATGCACGATATTGGCGATCGTTACACTGCCCGTTTGCCCGGCTTGCTGGACCATTCCTATAAAGACGGTGATTACACGGTAGGTCGTAAAGTTGATTACGTCTCTTAAAAATTACAACTTAAATTTTGAATTTGGTTTCGCAGTTCCGTTTCACGACGGCCAGTCGAGCTGAAAAGAGTTGCCATCATTTCGCCAAAGGTGTGTGGGGTAATAGCGAAGAAGACACTATCGTTTATCCTGAACCAATTGAAAACGATCCACTTATCAGGGTAATTATATAGAGATTAAAAATTAAATTCGGACAATGACGATTATTACCTGTGTGGGTGATTTAGTTTTACAAAGTGTGCACCAAATGGACGAACGAAGTAGACAACAACACAGCGTCTCGCGTCGAATGGCAGAAATTCATCGACGGGCCGGAAGTTGCCGCCACAGTGGCCGCCGTTTCTAAGCGTCTCGGTTTCGTTGTTCCGCTCTCTTACGGTACATGCAAAATATTCAAATCATGTTTAAAACATATTCAATAAGGATATTTTGAATTGTCTACTAGATCAAGTGTCGTTGACTTACACAATGTGCCGTTACGATAAAGCCCTTTATTATGGCCAGCTATCGCCGTGGTGCGCTGCTTTCTCCAATTCCGATTTGCTCGTTCTCGAGTACGTGGATGATCTTCTTTACTATTACAAGGACGGCTATGGTTTTGAAATTAACTGGATGCAAGCCTGTAATCCCGTCGTCGATGTTGCCAACTATTTCAAGTAATTAGTCCCTCATTTCTAAATTCGGTAGTTCTCACCTAATTTGTTTAAAAAATTAAATTTTAGTTCAATTGTGACTGGAGCTACCAACAAACCGTACGGCATCTTTTATTTCTCGCATTCGGGAGCCATGGCTAAACTTCTAGCTCGTTGGGGACTGTATAATGACACGATAGTGCCTACGGCGTCCAACTTTGCATTCCAATCGGGACGTCAATGGAGCACGTCGCGTATGCAAAACTTTGGCGTCAACATGGTCTTTGTTTTGTTCCGCTGCGAACTCAATACTTACAAAGTGCAGTTGTACGTCAACGAGCGGTTGACTCACCTGCCCGGCTGCGCCCAAGACACCTGCCTCTTTTCCGAATTCGCTGCCATCGTCAAGCCAATTATAGAAACGTGTGATTTGGACGCCATCTGCGAAAATCCACCTGCTTATTTTTAATTGAATTGACCAATTAAAAATGAATCAAATCAAAATTATGCACTATTGGAATAAAATACATTTTGTTTTATCTCATAGAAGACTGGCATGTATGACAGTCAAAGAAAGAGGGAATCAACTGTTTAAAGGGTTACATCAGACGTGGAATCTTGTCCCCTTTGGCCAACTTCTGGCATTGTAGTCAAATCAGGTGGAATGATCTAACCGAAGCTTTGCTTAAACCAAGTATCTTTTTTCTTGAGGAATTCAGACTGAGGCTTTCAAGTCGTCCATGCTGAAAAACAAAAAGCATTTCCTTGTTGTTGATCATGCAAAAGAATTTTAGCAATTTTACAATATCAAAGAATCTTTTATGCTGAAGCCAAACTTGGTAAAACAGCTAGATCCCGTATTGTAACCATCAATCATTCAAATCTTGACGAGCGTACGGAGTCAAAGCACCCACACACACACGAACATTCCTTTCGCCTTCATCAGAGTCTTCTAGTTGACGTAACACTAGGCATCGCAGTCTAGAGTTTCAATCAGTCCCAGACTATCCTTCGTCCAATCCACTCGTCTAGTGTTATGCATTTGGTGTTTAACTTTCCAATCTCCTGCCGTTTTACCGTTAAGCTTTTTTCCTCGCCATTTTGGATACACGCCCAAAAATCCACTTTCACCGACAAAAACGATGATTACTTATCCCAAATTCATCCTTTTGTTGATGGCTGGTCTAACAATTTCGACTTGCACATCTCACGAAATTCTCATTTTGTCCCCCATCACAACACCGAGCCACACCAACGTGTTGACTCCGTTGGTCATCACGTTGGCCAATCGTGGCCATCAAGTTACTTATTGGAATGGATTAAAACCTTCGTTGACTTTAAATTCGACTCTTAATTTGCGGATGCTTTACTCACCGAATTTGCAACGGATAAACAGCGATCATCGAATCGGATTCAACGATCGAAAAAGTCCTTTCCGCCTTCTGATGGACATTCCAAAACGAATGGTGACTTATTGCACGGCCGTTTTCCAGGATCCTGTTTTCCATCAGTTGATGAAATCTAAAGAACGATACGATCTGCTGATCATCGAAGGCGTTTTTAATGAATGCTCGTTAATCTTAGCCGAAATTCTAGACACACCTTTCATTTATTTCAACTGCATGTCACCTCCGCCATGGCTGCTGTACGCTGTGGGTTCGCCATTGTCTTTCGATCAGTTCCCTCATCCTGGATTCAGTTACACCGACGAAATGAATTTGTGGCAGAGAACGTCGAATTCTGTCATTGGCGTCATGGTCGTCTATTTTCATCGATGGTACGTCATGTCCATCGTCGATCACCTGGCGGCCGAAATGTTTGGAAGAGGAAATTTGACCTCCGTCGTGGAAACACAGGATCGCTATTTAAGTCTATTGATGACCAATATTCATTTTAGCATTAATTACCAGCTACCAACATCACCAGCTGTTGTCCAAGTCGGTGGACTGTACTGTGTTCCGCCAAAAGCCTTACCGGATGAACTAGAGTCTTTTGTCAACGATTCCGGCGATGCTGGATTCATCCTCGTCAGTTTCGGTTCCATTTTGAAAGGGGCAGAAATGTCAGATGGTATACGACGTCTTTTGCTGTCTACTTTCGCCAGGTTAACACAAAGAGTCGTCATGAAATGGGAAAATGAAAGTAAATTCGGACGTGATGAAATAATTCCACCAAATGTTAAACTGTTACCTTGGCTACCTCAACAAGATCTTCTTGGTCACCCCAAGATCAAATTATTCATCAATCATGGTGGATTGAATAGTAAACAAGAAGCTGTTTATCACAGCGTTCCTTTCATTGCTCTGCCCGTCTTTGCCGATCAACCCATCAATGCCCAGAAGGCTCGAGACGATGGCTACGCCATTTTGCTCGATTGGGACAATTTAAGTGAAGACATTTTATTTGATTCTATTCAACTGATGCTCTTCGATCCAAGGTTTGTTTTCGGAAATGATCAATCAAGTTTCTTTTTAAAGAATATTTTAATTACTTCTAGGTTTGCCTCGCGAATGAAACAAGTTTCAACGTTGATGCATGACCAGAGAGACAAACCCTTGGATCGGGCCGTCTATTGGATCGAATACGTGATACGTCACAAGGGGGCGTCACATTTGCGTAGCTCTTCTCGTAAACTTTCCTTATACCAACGAGGTTTTTTGGACGTGATGCTCGTCGTCCTCGTTTTTACCTTCTCAATGGTTTACGTTGTATTCCGACTCTGGCGATGTTTTGCATCGTGTGTCATGTACTCAACCAGCGCTGCCAAAAAAGACGAATGAGATTTATGTTTATGCAACAAACAAACAAAAATTGACAAAACAGTTTTGCATTATTTTATTTTATTAATGCAAAATTAGTAATGCAGAATCTCATTTTTCACTGATTTACAAATATTTAAGAATAGCATGCAACAGCGTCTGTGTCATACATTTTTCGATTCCTTTGTCATGAAGATAATCAATAAA
This sequence comes from Daphnia magna, assembly GCF_020631705.1. NCBI lineage: Eukaryota > Metazoa > Arthropoda > Branchiopoda > Diplostraca > Daphniidae > Daphnia > Daphnia magna. The sequence goes on along the minus strand of NC_059186.1, from coordinate 336,762 downwards.
GATAATGACGTTTTATTCAACTGCAATATCATAAACTTTAAGTTAAGTAACGGTAGACAAAAAAGCAGCAGCTTCAAAGATTTTACTAAAAGATAACCATAACCTCAGGCAACTACCCGTACATAATACATTAGAAGATGTAGTATTCTCATGGCATTGCCGATGGCCAACCCAAGAATGGCAATCTCGTGTATGCAACCTTGGGACGTGCTAACGTTCTCCATACAAACACGGCAAACGGTAAGTGTTTCGTTTCTGAAAAAGATTATTTTGGCTTTGAAGGAAAAAAGAGGCAGAAAGTTTCCCTTTTTATTATGCGTTAGCTAATAAGTCAACCCTATTTTAAAAACCTTGGGCTGGTCAGCCATAACGAATAGCTCGTCTAGAGTCTAGACCATGCAGTTGAATAACCGTGTCTACTACGTCAACGATGGTTAAAATTTTTATGTCTTTTTAACCAACTTTCTGGCACTGATCGTTGATAATGGTGCCATACAATCGTGCATTTCCGAGAAAAGTTTTTTCTTTGAATTTATTGCATTGCTGTCTGAATTCGTTTTGAGAAAAAAAAAAATTCCATCCATAGCATCTGACTCATAAACGGGTCACGTCAGTTTCTTTTTCGGCTCATTATGCACAAAAGATTTCATCGTCGTGAAGACAAAGACCGAACGACAAAGACGAAAAAAAAAAAACACCCCAAAAAAAAAAAAAAAAAAAAAAAAAAAACAACAAAAAAAAACCCTTTTTGAAAAAAAAAAATTTTTTGGGCACCAAAAAAAAAAAGATTCCCCTCCTAAAAAAAAAAAAAAAAAAAAAAAAAAAAAATTTTTCTTTTAATATAATTATTTTTTTGTCCACAAAAAAAAAAAAATTATTTTTTTTTTTTTTTTTTTAAAAAAAAAAAAAAAAAAAAAAATAATAAAAAATTTTAAAAAAAAAAAAAAAAAAAAAAAAAATAAAAAAAAAAAAAAAAAAAAAAAAAAAAAAATTTTTTTTTTTAATTTTAAAAAAATCGAATGGCGTAGCCGTCGTCCAGAGCCTTTTGAGCATTGATTGGCTGGTCGGCAAAGACGGGTAGAACGATGAGGGGAACGCCATGAAAAACTGCTTCTTGATTGCTGAAAAGGCCACCGTGTGTGATGAATAGACGGACCTTGGAATGGCCGAGAAGATCTTGTTGGTGTAACCAAGGTAACAGTCTAATATTAGATGGAATCCTTTCGTCCTTGATGCCGATAGTTTCTTCCCATTTCCATAGGACACGTTGTGACAGGCGGGCAAAAGTAGATAGGAAAATGCGACGCACGTTATTCGGAATATCGACTCCTTTCAAAATGGAATCGAAACTAACAATGATGAATCCAGCATCACCAGAAGCATCAATGAATGATTCCAATTCGTGTGGTAGCGGTTCAGGTGGAACGCAATGCAGTCCGCCTCCTTCAATAACTGCCGAAGATGTTGGTAGCTGGTAATTTATACTGAAATGAGTATTAGTAATCAATAAACTCAAATAACGACTTTCAATCTCATCGATGGTTGTCAGATTGTCTCCCAGCATGTCACGAGCGACGCGATCGACGACAGACATCGTAAACCAATGACGAAAATACAGGACCACTAGGCTGGAAATCGTATTGAATGTACGCTGAAAAAGGTTCATCTCATCTGTAAAACTGAGTCCAGGATTAGGGAAATGATCGAGGGCCAGAGGTGAACCCAAAATGTCCAACAGCCAAGGCGTCGGTGCTATGCCGTTCGTGTAAATGAGCGGGGCGTCGAGGATCCGAATCAATGGTAAAACACAATCATTCAAAATTGCTTCGACTATAATTAAATCGTATCTTTCTTTGGTGTTCATCAGCTGGTGGAAGATGGGATCCTGGTAAATTGATTTGCAAAAGATTTCCAGTCGATTGGCCATGTTGAAAAAGAGAAGAAATTGATTGTTTTGATCGTGAAATTTTACTTGATGGTCCAAGTTGAATTTCTCCAATTGCGGTGAATATAACAGACTTAAATTAATCTTTTGATTTCTGTTTCGTAGGGCACTTTCATTCTGTGGTTTCAATCCATTCCAAAATGTGACGGAATGGCCACGATCCGCCAGCGCGTTCACAACCCGTTTGAAGAAATTGCTGTGACTGGGCGCAGTGAATGGAGAAAAAAAAAAAATTAAAAAAAATTTCCCCCTTTTTTTTGTAAAAAAAAAAAAAAAAAAAAAAAAAAAAAAAAAAAAATTTTTAAAAAAAAAAAAAAAAATAATCGAATTCACTAAATCGATCGTTAACGCACTTGATTTAAAGCGACAGCGAACGTGCAGGCATTTTTGAAACAGGTAAAGATACAGCCCTGAAGGTAGTGTTTGCTTTAGTCTAGATTTCAGGTGTGTGTCGTTGCTGGATACAATTCCCAACACAAAAAGAGTCCAACTATGTTGACGTTGTTTCACCGACCAATAGAAAACACGTAGGAGAATCTACCGTAACGTATTTGTTAATTACCCCGATTCTTTACTGGTGTTGACTAGGTCGCGTGTGACTACAACGGCTATACTTCTGTGATGCTTCATCGTCTTGCTTCAGCCGTTTCATCGTTCCAGACACACATCAGTTACGTTTCTGCTAGGGGAAAACGTACGCCTTTGATTGTTTGCAGACCTCCATACTGCAACTGTATGGGGCGTTTATTTGTCGGAAAAGGTCAATTTTATGCGAACATTGACCTCGTCTTTTCTTTGGAACAACAGCTACCTAATTTTGAAGGAATAAGAGAAAACGAGGCTCGAATTTTTCGTTCGAAAATGAAGCGATTTTCTATTCAGCTGCAATGGTTCAATAATCCAATAAAGTTTTAACAAAACACTGATTGCCGAATATGTGCTTAAAAACTCAAGAAGTGGCCATGGATGGAACATTGTTGCAGGAAGCCTCCTTTGGCCGGCTGGTCAATTTTCAAAGATAACACAGCAGTTAACTAGGAAATTTGGGGAACATGGATCCACACTGAATGTAGCTCAAGCGCAACGTTCAGCCAAGTTTGCACTTGTTTGATGCTCCATTTTGATCTACCTTGTTGCAGATATTTGTATTTTTACGTTTAAATCTTTTCAATCGCATTTGTTTGTTTAGACATTCGTTCCGGGCTATGGCAATTGAATTTTTAAAATAACGTTAACAGACCAGGGAAATTCAATTACACTTGACATTAAATTGTTGCTTAGAACGGGATGTACCAGAACACTAATCTTAAAACCCATAAATTGAACGTAGGCCGCCCTCGATAAGTTCGGCCTTACAAAGAGAAGAAAAACAAGTTGACTTGCGGTTGAACAACTTCCGCTCCCAAAACAGAACAAATAATTCAGAAGAAACCATCTGTTGCTGATATTTCAAAAAAAAAAAAGAATTTTCTACGACTCGTATGTAATTCTGAATCTTTTTAAATGTACACAGCAACGTCTTTCATACTTTTGCCGCTCTTTAGCGAGTTCCTTATCTTCTTAGGTTTAAGAACTCCCATTTACACTACGAATCGTTGGACGATTTTTCTTGAATGAAAGCTGTGTCGTTCAATATTCACGGCAAGTAGCGATAGCATTTCATTCAGCAATGGATAACTTATTATAAAAGTAGAGAAAATATCACAAACTCAAACGTTGTAATGACGCGATGCAATCGAGATCGGCAGGCAATTGCTTTTGATCCCGCGTCTGGATGAAGTGTGGTCCAATCAAGATCCCAGAACTCGGAGGGGTCAGATCAAACCTCATCATGGCTGCCACTGGTTTCAAAAGGGCATAAGCCTCATTCTCTTGGCTAGTTGTCCACTTTGTCTTGTCTAATTCTTCCTTTTGCAGAAGGATTTTTGCCTCTTCCAGCAATATTTGGCATCCATTGCCTATGGAAGACTGCGGCTCAACGCTCAACATGGTCAAACATTGACGGAGTAGATCGAGACGTCGCCACTGGAACAAGGCATCCGTCAGGTATTGAATGCTCCAACCTCCCTGGGCAGCCGCTAATGATTGCATTTCCATACTCTTGTCTTGAACAGCTTGATAACTGGCCCTCAAATCATCCGCCCAGGCTTTGTGCAGCTTAACATTGCCCGACTTGTGATCTTCGGTTTTATAGCAATAACTATTTTCCAGGTCTCTTCTAAAGGCAGCTGATAAACAGAGGTAATACATGCGCTGGTAGATTTTCCATTGCTCTTCGATGCTTTTGCCTTTCAGTAGCGAATCGGCCGCCTTCAACAGACCTTCATCCGACGAGTATTTGACTAGCAATTTTGTAACTTCCACTTGAAGGTTGATTTTAGTAATCGACCGACATCCATTGGCCACACATTCGTGGGATGTCATTCCTGCTGCTTCATCGTTGGGCAACCTGTTGTTGTTGTTGATGGTACAAGGGATCTTGGTCGAATGGCCGCATGGCAATAACGTTTCCTCCATGTACTGGCACAAAGCCACGGAATGTTGGCACTGATTGCGACATGGCAGTTGACAAGGATGGCCGCAATCAAGTAAAGCACCGCATTTCAATTTGCAGACAATACCACATATGGGAAAATGTTCCGGACATTTCACCTTTTTTGAAAGCAACAACAGATTATTAGAGGCTAAAATGAATATCAACCAATGTTTTAATAACTTACTTTGACCGTTTGTTGACTATGACGGTCGCAGCGAAGAGTTAGTTCATTGGAGAGTTCACCGTTATTGATCATGACTTTTTGTACGTGGAGCCAGAGTTTACTGCCAGAGCCGGCCAGCAATCGGATATTGCCGAGGATGTAGAGTCCGTGACGAGCACGAGAGAGGGCGACACACACTCGGTTAGGCGTCCGCAAGAATCCGACCGATTTGTTTGCGTTGTTGCGAACCAGCGATAAAATAATAATATCATTCTCTTCGCCCTGGTAATTATCCACCGTCGTGATGTGGATCCGATCGATCGAGCGCAGTTTGTATTGCGCTTTTCTATGGGCCTGTAAACTTCTCAATTGAGCAGCGTACGTCACCAACACGGTGATCTTTTCTTGCTGAATACCTTTATTTTTGAAAATAAGGCGTCATAAAATTAGTTTTGAAAATTGCAGGCAATGTTTTTAACCTTGTTCGCATAGAAAATGGGCCAAACGAAGAGTCATGGCCGCTTCGTGGCTATTGTAGTAACTACTGCCACCTTCCTCGCGAGCCTCCGGACGGTCGTGATCAAGGAAAAAGACGTTACGAGTCATAGAAGGTACAGCCGGATGTTTTAGCACGCTTTCGTGGTTCTCCAGATTTTTGTAAACGGAAGGAACGATTAAGCGAGCCACTTCAGGCCGCATCCTGTGCTGCACAGCCAACATGACGGACGGGACGTGGTTCATGACTAACCGCTCAAATAGCGACACGTCCATGTGGAATTTGATTGCTAATTTGTGAACGTTACACTGGGGTCTCAGTTGCAGATGGTCGCCTATTACCAACACATTTCTTATTAAATTTTGTTTTTTATTAAGGAGAAATTGCTCAGAATTAAATGTATACCAATCATGATGAGATGCTGACAACTGGCTGTTAACGAGGCAATAATATGTGGCTCTAAAACCTGAGCTGCTTCTTCTACTAAAACTGTAACAACAACAAAATGAAATTGATCCGTCAAACTGAAAAAGAATATTGTATATACCAATTTTGGGCTGTAAACGAGCGAGAAGATCACGTCTACGAGCGGCGCCGGTGGTGGTTAAACCGATGACGTCTACCGAGCGACACAAAGCCTCTTCCGACTCGGTTCTGATTGCATTGAATTCGAGAATCTGACCTCGGTATGTTTGCTCTAACTGCTGGAGTTTTTGCCAGTTCGGAGACTCGGACGCGAGATTTTGTTGCTGTGCAGTATTGAGTTTCTTCAAATTACTCAGTTTCTTCGCCACGCTTCGAATTTCGTCGACAGTATCCTGAATGCATTTCCTAAGGCCGTTCATGCGATACTTGTGATACAAGTAAGCAGAATCGGTATATTTTTTATAGTCTTGAGTTATGGTCTCCTTGAGAACCGACATTTTATAACCTAAGTCAATGAAGAGTTTTATTAAAAAATCATTTCTTATAGGAGATCACATTACTGAATTAATACCTTCCAGCAGTGGAGATTGCGATTGATTGCCGATTCTAATTAATTTTTTGGTGGATTTAAGGACGCCTTCCAGAAATTGATCGAGGGCCTGATTGGTTAAGCAAATGACAACAATAGGACAACGTTTGTCTCTCCACACTTCGCCGTAGCGCTCCCAAAATTTGTCCATTTTCGTGCGCTCGAATTTCGCCACCAGACGGGCATTATCTACCACGTAGTTGCCATCATCATGCCACATATGTTTGTTGTCCAACAAAGTGGCGATGATTTTGCGACCGATGAATGTCTTGCCCGTCCCCGGTGGGCCCTGAATCAGCGCCAATCGACGGGTCAGGGCAGCGTGAAGAGCCACTCGCTGGATCGGATTGACGCCCAACTCAACGGGAGACGGCCAGGTGCCAATGTTCAAAACGTTTCTGATTATGACACAAGTTCCGTCTTTCTTGGTGATTTGATAGTCGCAACGTGCTGCCCTTTTCGTGCTACTGGGATTGATTAAATAGCCAGGTACTCCAGGATCTTTCGTCCAGCCCAGTATGTGCTCTTTGAACGGGAACGAGGCTTCATCCAGATGCTGATAAGCTTCCATCACCACACGATAAGGTTCGTAAAAGACTTCGCATTCCAACATTGTGTAACTCTTTCTGATAAAGTCATCACCTATTTGGGATGGATTGTGGATGCTAATAATCAGCGAACCTTTTTCCAGTTCTTCGGGATCGCTGTTGGATACAGTGGCAAGGATGATAATTCGACTGGGTGCATTCCAAAGGCAGATCAGGGTCCCGTGTATCAATCGTTTGCTCTTCTCCCAGTCAAAGCCGGGCATGGAATCAAACCGGACATTGTAACGACGCCAAGTGTCAGGTCTATCGGGTACGCTGTGGCTGGATAGAAAAGAATTTTCGACAAAACTGACATTGCGGTAGAAATGAATTTGCTGATTTGGCTTGTCTGGTGGAACTTGTTGGTTGCCTTTGCAGAATTTTCCGATCGTTTCACGAAGTGGCTGAATAAAATCGGCCCAGAGTAATCGAAGGTGAGTTTCCAGATACGTGTCTACATTCAGATAAGGTTTCTTGATGCAGTTGGGTTTCAGTAATTCGTCTGTTGTGGCATCAGCATTGGAGAGCAGGTCGTTTATCAGAGGCATCAAATGCATGAGACGAAAGTCTGCTGCTGGTGGAATGGTAATTGGTTTGTTGCTTGGCACATAGTTGGTGAATTTCCCATTGTTCAATGGCTGTGATGGATCCACTTTCTTTCCAGACATGTTGGAAATCTAAGTATCTGGAACACGTTCAGAGGGATCTAAAAAGAATAAACAAAGAAACTTTCGTTAGTAACCAGTCAAGGTCAAATTTTTTATCTGTCAATAACTGCAGCATTTACAACCTAAAAAATTATAGCCTGTGGGTTATGAAAATGACTGATACTGTTCTTTAAAACATGAGAATTCAGAACAAACATGAACAAGTTTCAAATCTCATTGTCCATCAAATATCAACAACTACCTTGGGTGGAAAAGTGATAGCCAAGAAATAAGCAACCATACCAATAGCACCACATGACAAGTCTGGGCCCGGAGCACGAATCGTCACAACCACCAAAGAACCAAGACATTTATAAAATGTGCACCAACAATGTGGAGTTCCCCTGCATTCTGTCAATGTATACAACACCAGCAGGGAAAAACCTTTTGCCGTCACTGCCCACGCGATGTTGGCACTAGTTACTCAATCGGATTGCGTAAATTGCATAGTGAATTTTAAGTCGTCGTGCAGTCTGCTAAAAGGGGCGGTCAACAAAAGCAACTATGACTCATATTCTTCCCCTCTAGGGCTCTCTAGGATGTTTAGCGACTTGTAAAAACTTTCGAAATTTAAAAGGCACGTCAGGCAGACTTGGATTGGTCGGGCGTAATCTCAAGGAGTACGCGGAACTGCTAACAGATGGCAAGGAATTACTAGAACTTAACCCAAAAACAAAAAGAGGAAAAACGATTGTCACAAGAAATGTTATTCCGCGAACCCAAATATGATCTCTCGAGGAATCCCATTAGTGGGTTACCTGACCGCATGGATTCAAGAAAACGTAGACGACCCTGAAGTCTACCACTTAATATCACACGGATTAAACTTAAAACAATTATTACACTGACTGAAAAAGACCGGAAATGAAAAGATGTTCAAAACTAAACAAAGTTTTTGTTCTAGAATAAATTTTCAACACAAATTACTAACCGCGTAATATAAGAGTCCCAAAGCAACTGAGCCGTTGTCGCTAATGTGGATACCGTAGGGAGTTGTAGCAACAATAATGGTTTCCCCTTACGTTTCATGGCATTTTCATACCGATGTTTCTCCAGTATCACCTGAAAGTAACGTATGCGAAAACAAGAGATGATGTGTTCACAAACATAGATAATGATAAAGGGAATAGATATCATTTCGTGGAAGAGAGATGCAATAGCAATACACACCGATATTTGTAGCATCTCAACATTCAATCTGTTATTTGAAACCTGGTGCGTGTTGCAAAGTACACCGCATCACTTTATCAACGTTCCAGATTGATTTTTGTTTGGTCACTTTTTCCTTTTTTTAAATGACATGAGCGTTACACAAGTACGTAGTTTGGCACTGAGTCATGCCTTTTCGTAATCTCTAACAGAATAAAGTGCGTTTATCTATCCGCAATGAGGAGGACGTGTAATTAATGAGTCATACCAGCGTCACGGATTTTCCGGCACATTTCAAAAAGCTCCTCCCGCAGTGTCCCTCTTTCGTTAGCCAATTCAGCATAACGCATTTCTCCAGCTATACCAACAAGAACTCTAACTCTAACACGTGCAGATGCCATTGGCGCAATTATTACAGTATACGTTCCTAATAATCGATTATTTTTAAGTCTTTATCGCGATTCTCATATCTGTAAATAAAATATTTTTTACTTATACACAATATTGGCTGCTAGGCTATTTTTATCAGTTTGCTTTCCTAATTTTGAAGAAACGTAAATTTTCTGTCACATCTAGGGCTCGGCCCCGGTTCTCGAAAACCCGGGTTACCCACGGATCGTCGCCAAAAATAGTCGCCCATGGGCGATCCGGGTAGCCTATTTGCCAAAATGGGTAGGCTGGGCGGGTTTGATGGGCAAACCAGGTATAACCACCGCCATCTTGGAAAATGGTGGCTTGCAAAGCGCCAAGTTAAATTAAAAGGAAATTAGCAAAAAAAAAATTTTTGTGGCGGAAATTCAAAGCACGTAACTTTGTTTCAGGGAAATACCCGGGTAATCGGGTAGGAAATCAGGGCCAACCGGGTAATGGAAACGGTTTTTGAAATTGTGTTACCCACATGAAAACCGGATAGGTAGTGGGCACAAAGTCTCAAGAACCGTTACCAACCGGATCCAATTTTTTTGCTGAGAAGACCTACCCATTCGCCCAAATACCTAACCATTGGACACGAGGCCGAGCCCTAGTCACATCTAGGGATCGGCCCCGATTAGCCATAATCGGGTTAACCGCCCCGCCCCGAAATATAGGGCTCGGCCCCGATCCAAATTCGGGGGGACCTTGACCAGCTAACAACGGAAGGTACTGGCACAAAAGAGAAAAAACGCTGAAAAATAAAAATGTTTTTGTGTCGCGCCAGTATATTCCGTTGTTAGCTGGTCAAGTTCACCCCGAATTTGGATCGGAGCCGAGCCCTACCAAACGGGGAGCTTTTTAGTCGATCCGGTGTGGGGATAATCTTAATCGGGGAAGTGATTTCGGTGCTCGGTGCGGTGACATCGCTGATCCATGCCTTCCCCGATTATCAATGAATAGTGATTTAAATTGGCAGTTGCCCTGCGGCCAACAAGAACAAAATGTGACCCTAGTCACGTGATTCTCGTTGATTGCTATGACTCTGGCGGTGTCCCCGATTAGAATGTGATCGGGGCCGAGCCCTACTCACATGTCACATCGCATCGCATGATCGCATTAAGAAAAACTGGCAACAAGAAAAACTGAAAATCAATGTTTTCATAGTTCGTCTACTCTGTGGCGTTGACTTTCTGTCTCGCCTAATTAGTAAATAACTTGTAATTTTAGAAAAATGGCAGAACTATTATTGGATTCCAATATTCGATTTTGGGTATTTTTGCCCATCATTATGATAACCTTTCTAGTGGGCATCCTACGTCACTATTTCTCTCTCATTATAGCCAGTCAAAAGAAAGTTGAATTACTTCAAGTTCAAGATAGGTATGATTTTCATCTAGTATGTTTGTAGACTCATTGCTGATAATATAAATGTTGAATTTTTAGCCAGGCGCTGGTTCGCTCTAGGCTGCTGCGTGAAAATGGAAAATTTTTGCCTAGGCAAGCTTTCTTGATGCGAAGACATTTCTTCAACAGTGAAGATATGGGCTATTTTAAAACACAGAAACGAGCTGCTCCCACAACCAATCCCATGACAGATCCAAATGCAATGACCGATATGTTGAAGGGAAATGTCACAAATGTTCTCCCCATGATTATCATAGGAGGGTGGATCAATTGGGCCTTCTCAGGATTTGTAACAAGTATGTGTTTTCATATTCAATTTTAAAATCAAATATGACAAGGAACATCATGTTTCTGTGCATTACAGCAAAGGTGCCCTTCCCTCTGACATTGAGATTTAAACCAATGTTGCAAAGAGGTGTTGAACTTGTATCACTGGATGCTTCATGGGTATCATCAGCTTCATGGTATTTCTTGAATGTATTTGGGTTACGCAGTATATACTCTCTAGTCCTTGGAGAAAATAATGGTGAGAACATGAACTGTAAATTATGATAGTCAGCAAATAGAGCTCTAACTATTTGAATCTTTGCAGCTGCTGATCAGACCAAGGCCATGGCTGACCAAATGTCTGGTGCTGCTATGGCAATGCCGCAAGACCCTAAAGCTGCATTCAAAGCAGAATGGGAATCACTTGAAATTGTTCAACACCAGTGGGCCCTTCGAAATGTGGAAGCAGAATTACTTGGCATTACCTCTCATAGCAAGACAGATTAGATGAATTATTATTCTATTGGTTTTATGTATTACCTTTGTCTGTAAGTGTAGAATAAATACCTTGAATTCTAGTGTTTGTATAATATTTGATATGGCTGTAGGGATTATAGTTTGCCCTTAGCTGGTTAAGCCGGTAAGCAAAGTGGTGTCAGAATGATCGTGTTTACAGACTTACAGAGTTAAAGTTGATGTGAATGTGAGGAGTTGCAGCGGTTGAAGATTTCAAGGATGTACGGGAACTGGCAATGCCCAATTTCACTGCGTTCGTCTGCTTTGTTAAAAATTCTGTTTATTTTATGAAGTTTGCTGTAGATTATTTACTATGAAATCTAAAAGTTTTTGTTGTTGACAACGTTAGCTGTTCTATTGTTATGAAGAATCAGTTTAAAAGTTTATCCAAACATGTATAGAATTTACAGGGTTTTTCCCTTGCTGCCATTATGCGAAAAAACTTTCGAAATTACCTTGTTCCAACGTGGCATGTTGACACCGTCGTTTCTGGCTCACGGTAATTTTCGGTTGACATCCTTTATTTAATAATGCATACAATTCTGATTTTTTCACTAAACTGTTTTGCCTGCTGACAGGTACACGAACTTTGGGTACCGCAGAACCATTGGAAATTGTAGATTCAGGGCCATTGGCAACATACAAAGCCAGAATAAAATCTGGGCATCTGTTAGAAGACCAATGTCAACTTCAGGCCATACTCAAATTACAGAAGACATTTGATTCAATCAAGGGATACACACCAGCAACCCAATCAAATTTATTGTTGAAATGGCTGGGTATGCAGAAGAAGATGAATGCTCCCAAAGGTCTTTACATACACGGAGCTGTTGGAGGTGGTAAGACTATGATAATGGACTTGTTCCACGACACAGTGCAAACGAATCGCAAGAAACGCGTCCATTTCAACGCCTTCATGTTGGACATTCACCGACGTATTCACGCGCTGAAAGACGGTTTTGTTCGACAATCGGGCAGCAAAAACTCCCGCGCAACTAATTACGATCCCATTCCGCCAGTAGCGTCCGGTATCGCCAACGAAAGTTGGCTGATTTGTTTTGACGAATTTCAGGTGATTCAATTTTGTACTCGTGTAAAAATTGCCTTACAGTTTAATATTTTGTACTGAAAAGGTGACGGACATTGGCGATGCAATGATATTGAAAAGACTCTTTACCGAACTATTTTCTCTTGGAGTGATTGTTGTGGCTACTAGTAACCGTCCACCAGAAGATCTCTACAAAAACGGACTTCAAAGGACCAATTTTCTGCCTTTCATTCAAGTCCTTATTGACCACTGTCACGTTCATTGCCTCGATTCCGGAATCGATTACCGTCAACTCGCGGCGTCCAACAGCGAACAGAAGTTCTATTTCACGTAAATGTTTTTTTCAATTTCATTGTGCATCTCTATAGGAAGTTCTAATTCAAATTCTTTTTTTTTTACAGAACTCAGGAAAATGGGGCTGAAAAAGAAGTTAGCCGCCTATTTAAATTGTTGTGTTCCAAAGAAAACGATAACATACGGCCCCGCAATTTCATAGTGCAAGGAAGAAATGTTACCTTTAATCGGACCTGTGGGCGAGTTCTCGATACTACTTTTGAAGAAATTTGCGATAGACCGTTAGGGGCTGGAGATTACTTACAATTGAGTAAAATTTTCCACACCGTCATCATTCGTGGAGTACCACAATTGAACCTAAAACTCAAATCGCCTGCTCGTCGTTTCATCACCTTAATAGATACTCTTTACGACAGTAGAGTGAGGGTCATTATTAGTGCTGATGAGCCACTGCAACGGTTGTTTTCTAAGGAGCGAGATGCTGAGGTGCTGCTACAACAGACAATTTCCGTAGACGACACGAACGTGATTGGCAATCAGGTCTACCGAAAAGAAAGTTTTCCACAATACATCAAAATTCAATATCTTTTGTTTTAGGCTGCCAGTATATTTACCGGTGAAGAAGAGCTTTTTGCCTACGACCGGACAGTGTCCAGACTAAGTGAAATGCAGACTCAAGATTATTGGGCCATGTGGGACACGTCACGCTAGCTTAATTGTACATTATAGGAATAATGAATAATGTAAATTTGGACGTCGATGGTGGGTGTAATTCATACAGATGACAGTCAGAATACACCAGATGTTACAAAAACCATTTAACGTTTACCACCGACTTGGGGCTTCGCTTTCTGCGAAGGCCGCGCTGCTTTGGTCTTGGGAGCTTTGGCGGCTTTAGGTGGTGCCATGGCGGCCTTCTTCTGGGCCTTGGAAGCCTTTTGCTTCTCCTTTGCAGCCCTAGAATTCAAAAGAACTAGTTAATATCAATTCCCACAACCAACAAAAACTTACAAGAATTGCAATTTGATGATAAACAACTTACTTGATGGCCTGATCTCTTTGGGCCTTTCGGACCTCAGGTTTCTGGTTACGCTTGGCCAAGATTTCAGTCAAAGAGGCACCAACAATGGCACGCTGGAACTTTTGGGTCTTCCTGGTCTTCTTCTTGGCCAGTTCTTCAACTTGACCCTTCTTGTGCTTACGCCTGACGACAGAAAATAAGTTTAGAAACCCTGACAGCACATCATATTGACAAGTGCCGTTACCTGTAAAGAACCGTCCAGGTTGTGTTACGAGGGTTCCTCTTCATCAAATGTGCCCGCTCGCATTTTGAGTCCAAAAACTGGTAGGTCTATAATAATTGTTTATAATTATTGAATGTCTACCATCTTGAATGCTGTAGGGAAGCATTACGTACCCTTCCATCGGTCCTGACCATAGTCTTTCCCTTTCCGGGATAGATCTTGTACCCGCTGTAGTGGCACAGTGAAATCCTGTAACACAAGACGTAGAAAAATGTAGACAATATGTTGACACTCCATTTAGACCACTTTAACTTGTGATGAAACTGAAATATCCGGATGAAAATGACGGATTACTTACTTCATTGTGGCTTATTCGGAGACGAAGTGGGCTAAGAAAAAAAATCTCGTCAACTGATGTGAAGCCTCTTCTCTTCCTTTCTTCTCTCGTAGCGACTGCAGCTCTGTTGCCGGATTTGAAAAATTCGATATTGTTTTTTTTTTGTTTTGAATTCGGATATTTGGAAAAAAATTGCAGATATTGCATTTACTAAAACCAGCAACAGCTAAAGTTGAAAATTTTAGAAAAATAGCACAATTTAGCTAGGATAGTTTTCAAGATTTAAAGTTTGATTCGTATATGAAATTATTTATTCATTAATCTGGATGACAGCAGCAGTGGGACATTCCATCCAAACAACAATACGATGGCGTCTGCCGTTGGTAATTCCTTAAATTTTTTAATTCTATTTGTGTTACATGGTTACTACTCACCATAAACGATTGATTCAGATTTCAATAAAATTTTTTCTTAGTGTGATCAGTTTTTCTTTCGAAATAAGCATCTTGATTCATTGCCAACCGCCGTTCTAGTTGATAAGCTTGACTGCCTACTGTTATTGAATCAATTATTTTCCCCTGTTCTTTGTATATCATTATGGGGATGTACATGAAAGCCCTGAATTAATTTTTGCTTTTTTTTTTATCATGCTTCCTTCTCAACAGATAGTCCAGAGGTGCTGAACCTGACACGCCAGCACTTGAAAAAGGTTGAACCTGCGCCAGGAAACCTCCATTACTCTAGCCTGCTACTGGATCACAACGACATTGCTAGGTTGGAAAATGTTGAGACTTATTGCAGCCTCATCAAGGTAAACAATTTGAAAGCATAAAAAAAAACTGTATTCTCAAGCTTCTTTTTTGGCAATCATCAGTTTTCAGCATCTCACAATCAGTTAGTCAGAATGTATGGTGTCGCTAGGCTGTACAGCCTAAGAGTGCTGAATCTATCGCACAACAGCATTGTCTCGATAGAAGGTTTGAAGGACATGAAGTACCTCTCCCACCTGAACCTTGCGGGTAACAACATCAAAAGCATAGAGCACCTCAACGCCAACTTGCTGCTGGAGCACCTCGACCTGTCTGACAATGCCATTACGACGATACCTGACCTGTCCAGCATGAAGCTTCTTCGTCGGCTACACTTGCAATCGAATCGCATCAAGACACTGCAGTTTTGCGACAAATTTCTACCAACCAGCCTAACGACCCTGACGTTGGCGGAAAATTGCTTGACGGACGTGAATGAAGTGTCCCGGCTGGCCCACCTAGTCTACTTAGAAGTGTTTAGTATGGCCGGCAATCCGTGCTGCTCATCTGGCGATGTTTACCGGCCGTTCCTGCTCAATTGGCTACCGGGCTTGAAAATCCTGGACGAAACGCTGGTCAGCGCCAAGGAGAGTTTGGTGGCCGAATGGCTCTTTTCACTGGGCAGAGGCCGCCAGTTCAAAATTGGCCAGCACGACGAGTTAATGGCTTATTTGATCTCAATCCGGCCAGAAATCGGAGGCTTAACGAACGGATCTCAGTCGGACTTGGAAGGCAGCTCCGGCAAACTCGATAAAATACTCAATTTGGCCCGTCAGAATCATTGCGATTTACAGCTGGCCGTCTCTGCCACTTCTTCGCCAACGCCCACGCGACGGTCGGTCCCGTCCCCGGCGGTCAAGAAAACGGTCCCACTTCGAAAACAAACTTCTCCTCCCAAAGACAATACATCGGCGAAAGCCAACAGGGCGGCCAAGTCGACTTATGAAGACGACTTGAGCTTAGAGCCTATGCCGGCCTTAATGTACACAAGTTTGGACCCTTCGTCAACGAACTTGGCCCTCGAAAGAAGTTGCAGCGTCACTTTAATGCCCGGCAATCGTCCCGCGCGTCCCGTTTCTGCCCAGCATTTCGGCACGGAGGACGAAGAAGGGCTGGAACTGGCCGGACAGCCGAGTCTGCGCAGAGCGGCCTCGGCTTCCCAGCAAACACGTAAGCCGGTGTACAACCGGTCGACGTCGCACCAGCCTCGCAATACCAAGCCCGTCTCTAAATTACCGACGAGAAAGAGCATGGCGGAAAGAAGCGGCCCAATGTCGGTTCCATCACACGTGACGTCCGCCCCGAAATTGTCTGAAGCTCAGGCCGCCGTGGCCATCCAGAAAGTGTGGCGAGGATATCAAACGCGCAACTTAAACCCAGTCGTCGTCCGTCTGAAGGATCACGTTCGATTGAGCCGGACGGAGGAGCACGTCCAGCACCTGCATCGTCAATTAGCCCATGCTAGTTCGGTCAACGGTCCGGCAGTGAAGAGCGTGGCGCAATCGGACGAGTTTGTTCATTTGCGGGAATCGCACGATCGACTTCAACGTCAAGTCGATGATTTGCGACAGTCGCTGCAGCAAGTGCTGGACTGGATGAACTCGTCCGCTCAACAGCCGGTGCCACGTCCCCGCACTCTGCCGCTAACCTCCAAATCGGCGCCTTGCGTCCAGCAGCCAGTCGAGCATTTCGCTCAAGGAATGGCCGATCGACTGATCCAGGCTGTTAGTGAACCCGTTTCGCGTCTGGAACCACCGTCCTCATCGACAGTCGTCGGCCTTTTACCCTGAACGGATGAAAAACAAACATCGGCGGGATTTGCTTCTCTTTTTTTTTTTCAAATGAAGTTCTAGTCATTTTAACAGCACCTCACACATGCGATTGTAACGAGCTTGAAAAATGATTGGACGGTTTCTTTTCTTTTTTTTTCGGTTCGTGTGTGTGCGCGTGTGTGTATCGTCTCATTAAAATATTTTTTGGTTTTTTGTGGTTTCTATGTCACCTGATTTCCACCCCGTCACATTTTGTTTTGCTTTTCATTTCATTGTTGATTCTAGTTATGAATAATTAGCTTGGAATTTCTTCTTTCATTTTGTTTTGTCTTCTTCTTCCCGTCAGCATCGCGTGTCTGCGTCATAATGATGATATATACATAATGCGTTCCGCCTGTTTGTCGTTTGTTTTTCTCATCGTCCGCCCAGCTGAAATTCTTCTGTCCGTCCGTTTACGAGAAAAGAAAAAGCTGATTTTCTTTTTTTCTTTTTTTTTTGAAAACCGCGCCATAGAAAATTGTTTCTTCCCTCTTTGTTTTTTCAGCTTTCACTTGAATCTCACACTAAAACCAACTCGTATTCTTTTCCCCACTCATCAGTGAAATTTTTGGTGGGTGTCTGAAATGACTGCGGTTAACGTGATTTAAGTTTCCCGCTCGCTGTCGCGTCCTTTTCACCAGCGTTGCATGCGATATGCCTTTTTCTTCACTTTCTTCGTCTGCCTCGTGAGTCGTGACGGCCGAGAGCTAATGCAAACGTCTAAAAACAAAAGTCCATGCAGTTTAAAACTTTAAGCGAAGAATGTTATAAAATGAGAGAGAGAGAGAGAGAAAAAAAAATTGAATTTTTATTTTGCGTTGTTGACCGAAAAGAGAAATGAGGCAATGTCGCACTCATCAGCAGAGACGAGTAATGCATGGGCTTGATTATACAAAAGTTAAGTTTGAAGTGGGGGGGGAAAACCAATACAAAACACTAGCTCAATTCGAATATGACTTAGATACAAAAAGTTGATGAGTTAATTTAATTATTTTCACCAAATACTTGAATATTAGCTTAATGACGAAAATAATAGCCAAATAATAGTTTAAAAAAAAATGAAATGTAAGCAAAATGTTGAGATTTGAACACGTGCTACACCAAAAATAATTGGATCAATTACCTTTGAACCAACTAACATGTTCCAGTCTCTTTTTTCCTTGCTTCGTTTAAGGCAGCCATTGAAACCAAACTGTTTTGAGCTCTGAAAAGAAAGAAAAAACTAACTAAGCCATCCCTCCCCCCCAAAAAAAAATTTTTAACAGCGAATATTATAGATATATACATACAAACACAGATTGGACACAGCAAACGTTTTTGGGGGGGCTGATTGGGAAGTGAATCAGGCTACGTAAAAGAGCCTGCGAAGAAGAAGTAAGATGAATGTCAAGCACTAGCCACCTATTGAAAAAAGTTACCTTTAAACTGTATATATGTAAATGAATATGTAGATAAGGCACAGGCCAATGATCTGCCCAAATGAACAAATTTAGAATGCAATCTCAACGGAATTAATTGAATGAAAAATCAATCCGCCGTGGTAGCCAACAAAGAAAAATAATAATAACCAACGAGAGTAAACAGCAAGAAAGAAAATGTTGGAGGTGGCTATCACGTGAGATCCAAATACAAATCTAACAAGAGAAATGAGGCGAAAAAGACTATTGATTGGGAACGAGAGCTTGGAGTGAAAAGAATTTGCCACGATCGGTCGAATCGACGCTGGTGACGTGCTGGAAAAAACACGGCTGCGATATGTCGCATTTGCGTGGCAACGCTGTCTTGGCCGTCTTCTTCTTAGGCACTTGATTGTTCTTGTTGCCCGTCCAGAAGCGAAGCAAACTCGACGTCCTAGACGCCCTTTTCGGCGTAGACAGGCGGATGTTGGCCGGATCGGACGTCAGTTTCTCAATGTGCCGAAACAATTGCTGGGCAGCGTCGGCCGAATCGAAACTGAGTCCGGCAATTT
The DNA here is from genome assembly GCF_020631705.1 of Daphnia magna. Classification (NCBI taxonomy): domain Eukaryota; kingdom Metazoa; phylum Arthropoda; class Branchiopoda; order Diplostraca; family Daphniidae; genus Daphnia; species Daphnia magna. The sequence goes on along the minus strand of NC_059186.1, from coordinate 318,051 downwards.
GTCGGTGATCGGTGGACGTCCTCATCGTGTGGAACGTCGGTCCGGCCGCTTCGTAGTTGCTCAAATTGTCGATCGTGTCGCACCACAAAGTGAATCCAGTCCCGCGTTCGGCCAGGATCAACTGGATTCGCCTCAGGCGTCGAGATTTCGTCCCGCCCAGGTCCAGCAACACGACCGGAATTCCAGTGAATTTCAACTGCCAATCGGTCAGCCTGTCCGTCTGTCGCTGCAGCGTGCGGACGCAAACATCCGGCTGGCTGGAACATCGATTCAAACCCACCAGACTTTTCGCTTGTCGTAAATACCTTTTTTTTTTTTTTTAATGAAATTCCAATTCAATTAAAATTTAAATTAAAATTTGAATAGAAACAAATGAATTACAAATTAGCGAGCGATTTGCCGACGAAAATTTGCGTTTGGTGACCGCGAAAGAAAGTCTCCACTCTCAAAAGTTCCAGTTCGGTCAGCATCTGCTGGCCTTTGCTAACGACCGGAACAAGATGCGGATCGTCGGTCACCGACGAATGGTCGCCTCCGCTGCTGCTGCTGCCGCTCGTGCTTCCGGTGCTGTACACCTCTGTCGCAGCGTACTTGATGAAACTCAAACGACGCATGGCGTCTTTCTCCTTGCGGTGCGAAGACAACTCCATCGTCGAATAATAAATGGCCTCGGGCGTGGCGGCCGACCCAGAGCCGGAAGACGAAGCGGCGTAGCCGGAATCGGAAGGTTCAGTGTCTTCGGCATCTAGGTCGTCCGGAACGGTCGCCTCTTCGTCATCCTCGCACGGCTGGTAGACGAACAGGTGCGGAGTCGACCTGTACATCATGGCCGATGACGATCCGTTTTTCAATCCATCGCGGCTCCACATTTTTTGGTTTGGTTTTCTTCCGCAATCGAAGGACGACGGATAATCTGTGAATATATTTTTAAAAAAAAAAGTCAGTCACGTTCCATTTTTCTTTTTTTTTTAAGGGATGGTTCAAATATATGGAATAACTTGGTGATATCATCGTTGACGTCATTCTTCCGGATTCCGGAATTCGAAATAACAATCAAATTTACATATCTTTTTTTTTTTCTTCTTCTTCCCAACATTCGAATGAAAATCTTTGTGGCAGATGTTGTGACAACGGAATTTCTTTTCTTGGGGGATGAAGAAATGCGTTCACTTTTTCGTGAGTCGAGGGGGAGGGAATCAAAGAAGAAGATGCTGTAAATAAAGTTGCATGTCCATAAAAGGACGTGGAACGTTGACTAACAAGATGCAACAGAAGGATGTGGGAGCCATTTGAAAAAATTCCCAAACAATCGGCCATCAAACCTTCCTTCACAAAAATGAAAATGTTAAAGAAAAATGTCGTCATCTTCCTCGTCCTCCATCTTTTTTTTTTCTTCAGAAATAAATGGCGAACAAAAGAAAATGGAGGATGACTCCATTTTTTTCTAGGCTCACCATCCGTCACGAACAGAAAATGTTGATCGATAATAAACGATTGAAAATATCTACACGAAATTCAATCTGCATTTCATCAGAAAGGAAGGAAACAAAGACGTTCGCTGTTGCTGTGGAGAAATGCGACACCATTTCGTGCGGGTGATGTTTGTAAGAAAAGGGCAAGCGGAAAAGAAGACAAACGTCCCACATCCCAGTAGTCGTGATGTTTTATAGACGTGGCGAAACGAGACGAGTTTCCTCTCTGAATGACCCAACTCCCATCCGGCCAGCGAAAACAAGCGAAAATGCTGAATCAAAGATAATTGGAATTGGACATTCAATTCAGTTAAATAATCGAATAAAATGAAGTATAAAACGAAAGTTTAGTCGCTCCAGTATAAGTAGACCTTCCATTGATGGTCGATTCGCAGCAAAAGTCATTTGGTTAGCGTGTGGTCAACCGCAATCAAGAAAGTGAAACCAACAAAACAAAAATGTGTTTGTTTAAAGGCAAATTGTTAAGTTTTCTACAGGTTGATTTGAGTTTCAACTTTTATTCGCTTCTTCGTCCTCGACACACTAGCGAAATGACGTGATGTTGAGTGCAACGTATGTGACCAAGTTCCGCCATGTTGACCAACAACTTGTTTCCTAAATTTCACCTCCCAACCGAAAAACTACGGAATTTCTATTGGCCCGTTTTAAGGGAAACGACTTCCTGTTGTCGTATATACACACGCATCATTTCACACGCTAAAGGCGGTGACACTGACGAAAGAAAATTGTTTTTAAAGTCATTGAAAATATAGGCAGCGAAATTATACATGTCGGTACAGAGTAGATGGCCAGCAATTAATAGACAACCTTGTTCGGACACGTTTTGTTCGGGGAAGAGGGAAAAAAAAAATTGAATTTCCAGGGTTGCCATCATTTCCGCTAGCCTTAAATTTCGTTTCGGTGTTTGTGTGTGTTTGATCTCGGCTAAAATTGCGGGAATTCGAAAGAGTCGGCCGTTTCTTTTATTTTTCAAGGTTCTATTTGAAATGATGAGCGCTTTTGCGGAGTAATCCATCACGAGAAACGTCTCTCGTTTAAAACATCAAACACGTAACTTCTTTTTTTTTTTTTTCATTCTTTCAAGGATTTCAATGGCAAACTACTACGATCTATTCAAATAACCATTTGGGAAATGAAACCGTAGGATTTGAGAAAAACAAAAAAAACCTTCACGCTCGTCTTCGAGTTTCACGCGTGAAAGAGGAGAGCCGAACGAAGCTCACATACGCCTCGAGGGCAATTTTTTTTATATTTCCTTTTTGTGCATAACAGATGAAGAGAAGAACACATAAAAAATAAAAAGGACAATTCCCGAGTTTTTTTTTTTTAACCTTTTAGCATTTTTCGTATCCCCTGCTGTGGTGCCCTCCAAAAAATCAAATTTTTTAAAAATTTAATTGATTTAAAGAAAATTGTAATCATTAAAAAAAACGCAATGTGCAAAATTAAAAAATTTCTTTTTATTAAAAAAGAAGAATACAATGACGTCATCTTAACCTCCTTAAATAAAAAATCTATTACGTAATAACGTCATCTTTCGAAAGAAAGGCGTGGGAGTGGTGCCACCCCCCTTCCCCCGACATTTGCGTGCATCCGGAATGGTCCAAAAAAGATTCACGTTTCTTTCCTGTTCTCTCCTTCTTTTTTTTGCGCTCTCTGCCCCTTCCTCCTGAAAGATTCGTCCGGCAGATGTTTTCCCACCGTTTTTCTCGTTAGCCCTTGAACTTTTCAAAAACATTTCCATATACGACAACACAAAAATAGTTTAGCGACCTTTTTTTTTGAAATTTTCAAACGCCCCCCTATGGCGAGCCGATCCACGCAAGTGTTCCACGAAAAAATCATTTGGAATCAATTTTGAAAAAAAAATAAAATTATTTTAAAGGCAGGGAGAGAAAGGAAGAAAAAAAGAAAGTTCACCAGGGTCAACGGGCCACTAGGACGCACACAAATGAATAACCTCCTCACAATTTCTCGTATATATGCCTGGGGTAATAGAAAAATAGGAAAAACCTTTCCTTATTTTCTAGAAATTTTTTATTTTAAAGCTTCTTCTTTAACGATACACCAGGTGGTAGTGACCCTTCATCCCTCCCCCCCTACCTCATCTAGTATAGAGAAGAAAAGGTAGTTTATAAGGGGAAGTCCAATGACATCCTCTGCATTTAGTTATGTCTGACATTAAAATATCATTTTGAGAAAAGCATTTCCTGACTCACGTTCTCTTCCGCTGTGCGAGACTTTGACGTGACAAACCGGAAACGAAAAAAAAACAGATTCATTACCTTATTTTTCAAATTGCTAATCGAAGATTGGAAAAGATACGCGTTGATTACTCCGGATGAAAAAAAAACAAACAAGACGTCTGTTTCTTAAAATGCAGCGCGTGAATCAACGCGAACAAGACACACCAAAAACAAAATACAACCACCAAACACAAGAAGAAAACACAATACGAGAATTCACGCACGACCGAACGACTGAGACTCTAGCGCTCGACTGACGGCGAGAGCTGCGGAGAAAGAGGCGAACTAAAAACTAAAAAGGGCGGGGTGCAACAGGTCCTGCCTTATACCTCCTCACATTTTCGTTATCTTCTTGAAAAAAAACCCCTCAAAAACAACAGCGCACTTCAGGAGTGGCATCCCAGCAGCCCCGAGGCGTTCTATATACCACTGGCCATCCGAATTTCGCTTTTTTGATTATTTTTTATTTATTTCTTTAATATCTAAAAACACAAGAATCGAATGGCTCCTCTCTCTTGCCGCCGTATATTTCGAGCGGGAGGCGTGTGTGTGTGTACCAGGTTCCCAGGTATGCGCCTACGTGTTCGTATATACACAGGTAGACACATGGCCTCGGGGCTTTGCTGATCAATCACGTCACAAACGCTCCAGGTGACTCACCAACGAGCGTATCTAGAAAACAAAAACGAAATGATGTGCGTGAGAATTGTCTACGGCCCATATATATAAACAACGCGTGTACTACACACACACACACACTAGTGTGTAGGCTATAGTAGTAGGATTTAATAGAAGAGAGCATCGAAAAATGTGAAAGAATTTGCATATTGGGTATGGGCTCGTTTGATTGTTAAGACAGATGGGTGTGAGATGATTGGATTTTTCAATCCCGAGATGAAACGCTTTCTCTTTCACGAATTTCAAAACAGAATTGGGAGGGACCTTTTGTCAGTTGAATTTTTGATTGAGGCAGCTCGGTGCACAGCAATTAAGAACTGGACGCTAATCAACACATTGCGTTGAACGAATTTCAAGGAAAAGACGCGAGCCGAAAGCGGAGAAAGAAAGAAAGAAAAAACGTTGGGAAAAGAAGAAAACTGGCCGACATGAAAGAAATGAAATTATACGGGGACGCTATTGAAAAGCCGCAAAAATAAAAGCGGAGAGAAATGCGACATATTGCGGTGAAATTCGAAACAAAAGAAATTGGAAAAGAATTTCCTACATCCGCACAAGAAAATGTCTCAATGAAAACAAGTTTTGAAAACATTAGAGAGGAAACAATGGACCGCATATCCGTATATAGACATTTGTATATTGTCTCGCGATTGTATTCATCTAAATTGAATTTAATTTTGAAAAAAAAAAAGAAAATGAATTTCCTATACAAGCCACGCCCTGTTTTTTCTTTAATTTCGCAAATACTATTCCAACGTTTAATCGCCCAATAACTCGAGTGCATTAACCTCCATCTTATTGTTTCAAAAATAAGCCCTTCCTTTTTCAAAATGAAAAAATGATTAATCAAACGTTCAAGTGTTTTTGGCCTGGAACAAAAAGGAAAACTGGACCATCTCCCACTTGTATATCCACAAAACACACAAGTGTTTGGCTTCTATATAGTGCGATATTTTCGTGTGTGCTCAGACACGGAATCCTATCTCAAAGACACGCGGGTGTAATCGGCCAAAAGAGAGCGGAAGATATACATAAATAATAGGGCCAGTAGGTCAGACTGAGGATGATCACCCCCCCCAAATATGGGTCCACCTCACCAACTATGTAGTGAATAAAATAAATATTTAATATCTTTTCACTAGAACCTGCAGCATCGCGCAGTGCATCAGTGAAGCTTTTTCTTTCTCCTTTCTCCCTTTATATATAATATACGTAATGTTTTATTAAAGGGATATAGCCTGGAGATGAAAGAAAGTCACGAGATTCCATTTTCTTTTCTTTTCTTTTATGTATGTAGACATGAATTGCGTAAAAAAACACAAGCAGATGCGTCTATATATATAATCCAAACAAGATATACAACTATTCATTGTATTATGTAAGTGTAAATTTTAAGTAGATAAATGTGAATTTTGATGCGTTGGAGATGTGAGCCTTTCTCCGAACGGCGATCCCCTCGGGTTACGCATTTCCTCGACGTACATCATTGCGCGTTATAAGCAAAAAATCAGGTCGATGTATTAAAATTTATCTTTAAAAAAATCCATCATGGCCAAACCGAAGCGAGGCAATAAGACGCGCAGACAGTTCCTTTATTCATACATCGGTTGGGATATTTTCAATTTCCTTGCTGGGTTGACACTTTTGCAAAGGACGCGTCCAAAATTCGGGTCAAGGCGTGTGCTCTGCCAAATACGTTAGATGACGCTTTATAGCCTATAGACTATGATGACGTTTAATTGTGTATACAAAAACACGTTGATGAAGACAATGGGTTTAATAGAGCGCCTACTTTTATTCACGACCCTGTCGTACAGCTACTCATTTGCATATTACTTGAAACGTTTCCACCTTTGACACACAGCAGCACCTGTGCTGTTAACTTCCGAAATTCCAATTTTGCGTTAGATGTACGACTTATGCCATACTATTATCTTTGAATTCTTTTTAGAAATATTATTTAATATACGTATATAAAGGCCTGAATAGGACATAATAAATACTTTCGCCATCTACGTTTATTCGTGCGTGTCCCAATCCGATGTCTATAGTCTACACACATAAAAACAGCTTTCTTTTCTTCGCATTTTTTTGTTGGGTTTTAGGTGTAGACCCTACAGAATTTATGTCCAGACGTGATGAGCACATGGCCCATTGTATTTGTTTTATGAGTCTTGACAATATCTATACATTAGATTTCAACTATATTTGATTAATGTATAGGCAAACATAATCAAACCACGCGAATGCACGTAACGTGTTTGAACAAGTCCATTAGAATTTGATATTTTTGTTTAATTCGCGCATTTTCAAAAGAATATAGTCGATTTAAATTGGGGTTTTCCCATTGAATCGCGATTCTTATATGTAACCGACAGCAGCAGCACGTGAGAATGGCAACGACCTCATTCAGAGTGGACATCAGATTGATGTCCAAATTTGTTGGGAAATGCTATCACATTTAGAGTTGAGATACATAACTCGGGTCAGAATGATCGAATAACAACGAAATCGCTAATGCACTTGGAAACAGTTGACACGCACATTACAAGATACACCAGAAAATGGGTTAAAGGTTCCTGGAACGTGTATAGACAGCAGTTTTTAAATAAACAATTTTAATGGCTGATGCTGACGCGCAGTTTTGCTAATCTAATCGGATGTTGCCAATGCATGATGCCAAACATCGACGATTGAAAATATATGTAGTTTGAACGAATATTTCAATGGCAGGTGCTGGGAGGAAAAAAATGCATTCAATATTTGACACAATTTTTTCCTGAATTAAAAAAACGCGTTCCAGCAAAGCGGTTTGGCTCGTTTAATTTTTTGCAGCCGCACCGTTACATGCGCTGTTTCTAAACGCGTTCGTGTAGCCTAACTTTTGTAATCACGACACTCGACTTGTCCACATTGTATATAGATAGGCTATGCGTCACAATAAAAACAAGTATATATTTGTGATGGACCTAATTATCTTCTAGACTGGAATTATATCGAGTTCTTCTTTTCTCTCTGCCATTTCAAATGTCATCAATCAACCGGATTATGTCCTCTGATGCTTGTGCACTTCTCGTTTTTAAGTAGATTATGTACGTAATTATATAGGCAAAGGTGAAATTGAGCAGCACTTTAGTCGGAAAGTTCTTTGTTTCAACATTGGACATATTGTATTCATAGACGTTATAGATGTATATATAGACGCACTGTTGCCTGTGCGTGTGTAATCAACGGCGTGTAACGGTGCTAATATCATCGGGCTTCTATATAATGTCGACATATTCGCCAAATTTGGTGGAATAAGGCAGCCATTTCCTGTTTGCTATATTTACATGACCACCCCTTGATGATTATGAATATTCAAAATATCGTATAATAAGATTGCAGCTATCCTGTGGAGACGGTTGCGGAATATATCCTATATATAGCCTATAATAAACGATAAATCATTTAAAAAGCGGCTGCGTGAATTATACGATATATAGGCGACGAGTTTGTGCTGCGGTAGAAAATGTAAATTCGTTTAAAACCACCGCAAAATCGTTTCAGAAAATACATACATCAGGAGAAAGCAAAAGCGTCCCCGCTGTTGCGGTGGCTCTCTATATACACAGCGGGGAGGAGATATGATGAATATGACTGGCCTAGCTGTTTAATGATTAGGAACGTGCCAATTATCTTCGTCATCAGTCATATCGTTGTCTACGGTCGTGTGTGAATATATCTGTACACAGACCATATGTCGGTATAGCCTATGTTCGTATAAATACATATAAATTTGAGAGAGATGCTCAGATTTTCTTTGGCTTTTTTAAATAATTGGGCTCGTATATAATAAGCCCGTCGTTGTTTATATTTCAGAAAGGAAGGATCTGTACTGCGTCTCATGTAGATTAACGATGTATTTCGTTATTAAATTTGGTATAGCGCTATAGAAAAATGGATCGTTATTTCAAGCGAAATATTTCTATAATTGAGTTAAAAACTAGTTGGAAAATTGGAAAGTTGAACGATAAATTCAGCCCAGCGTAAAAAATATCGCCATTTGCCCATAATTGCTTTAAAAACAAATAATAATAAAGCGCTGGTATAGTCTATATAGAATTGAGAAAAATGGACGGTCACGTGACCGACCCGAATGGACTTTACACAACCGGTTTTTCAATTTTTAAATAGATATAAATACAAATGCTGTTGACATCCATAAACAACGGCGTCCAGCAGCCATAAAACAACGACACTCAACGACAGGGACTTTTCTTTTATCACAAATTATTAACCTTGAAGACTCGTTTTTGTTCAAGGATTTCCACAATGACGATTGTCTATACCTGTTATAATTGTGTGCGTATAGCCACACCATATGTAGAAGACGGTGTATATAATATGCAAAACAGTTTGGCTCTTATCGGTAGTCACTATACTATTGACAGGAACCTTGAGATTTCTTTTTTTAAATGAATTCATTTTCGAAAGCAATTCGATTCATTTGTGCGTAGCATTGGAAATTGATTTTTCCCAACAATTTCAAAACATATGAATTCGTAAATATTTTGTACATACAAACAGACCGCATTTATATATGTAATAGTCTCTACGTATAGATAACCAAACGCAGACAAGCTAAAACCAGATGATGTAATCGTGTATATCAATCCATAAAACATTGCGGATTGCGTGAGCTCGTGCAAAATTAAGATTTGTTTCTCAATTTTTGATTAGCTCAGGAGAAAACTAGAGTACTTTCGAAATATATATACTTGGAATTTATAATGACGCAGCAGCACACAACCTCATTTGCTTATACTTTCTATTTGTCATGATATATCAACGCATTTTAAATGATCTGCTGGACAACATCAAAACGCCAACCGAATAATAATGCAAAGCGTCAAACTGTTTTTCTTGCAATGTTAGTCTATATATACTGTACTAATGTCTCATTAGAAAACAGTTTAATATACTTTGGTTGTATTTTGTATACGGTCCTACAATAATTAAACGAAAATGTTCAAAACTGTTTAAAATGGTCGAAAGTTAGAATTCTTATTATATTTACGTTTGTGATTAACATATATCCTTCAGTATAGTCTGCCCTCTGGCCAAGGTTATATATCCAGCACAATTGCGATGGTGGCGTGTGTAAATATGAAGAGTTCCCGCTGCTGGCAATGGCCGGCATCGTTCGTGAATCGAGCCCTAAGAAAACACAGCAGTGATAACGAGACGGAAGGATGATTTCACCCACATGTATGTGTATATTTAGTTGAGGCTAAACATGCAAACGCTCAACCTTGATTCTAATCATCTTCCGCAGGTGTATAGGCTTGTGTTGTGTTACCTCGTTTCTTCACTTTCTTTTCTGTCTTTCCTCAATTGTTTTTTCTTAGAAAAAGGCATTGCGTGCACTCGTCATTTTAAATGTCATTTCACACAAAACGTAGCCTATATAGTTCGCATTAATATATTTACATAGAAGGAAGAACTCGAGTGGAGCAGGGCCACCAATGCCTTGTGCAAAACTTTCGTTGTTTGTTTTTGGTTTGTTTGTTTGTCGTTAAACTCGTTTTGCAAAAAATAAAACATTAAATATTTCCTTATTCGTTATAGTTTGGAGCCATTTTAAATCGGAAGACAGCAATCAACATTTACGTGATTGATTATCGGGTTGACAGCCAGTAGTAGACGTTTGCCCTTGTTGTCGTTGGTCTAGATTAAATTTCTGAAAAGAAAAAGAAAACAACTAAAGAATTTCTCAATAGGAATTCCGGAAAAGGATAAAGCCACCGGACCCTTTTTTTCAAGAGATTTTTTGGGAGCAGGATGCAATGAAAACTCGATTTTCAAAACTTGCTGTGTGTAGTTATTTGAGCACGTAGTTATTTATTTAATAATATAAAATAGTTGTCAGAAGAGGGATTCGAACCCTCGCCCAGAAGACTGGACTGCGACCTGAACGCAGCGCCTTAGACCGCTCGGCCATCCTGACATATATGGGAAATTCTAGTAAATATCCAATCCAACGCCGATGAAATGCTAATAATCACAAATGAACAGTACAAACTGTACCTGTTAACGTTAATCGTAGGCAAAAAGAAATGGAACATCATTTCGTCCTTAAACAAGAAAACAAAATCAGATGGCTCGTAAGAGGATCGAACTCATGACCTCCGCGTTATTAGCACGGCGCTCTAACCAACTGAGCTAACAAGCCTTGTGATATCCGAAGATATCTCTGAAAGTTTTTGTTTTCATCATCATGCGTCATTACAAATAGATGCACTTTTTCTTTAGAAAATGCAATATGATTCCAACTCGTTACGAGTTTGTTAAACTTTGGATTACTTTCATGTTTCAATCCCGAAATCTGTAGCAATGAGCCATCTAGTGGCAACAAAAACCACCAAAGGGAAAGGCAAAAATACCATTAAATTTGACAAATTACCCCTTTAAAATATATTGAAATTGTTAATGAATAAAAGGCCAATAACCTTTCAGCTCACAATTCACAAAATAAGCGGTACAATATCTAACAACATTCCTTTGCTATTCATTTTCTCTCAGGTTTATAAACTGCCGGAGGCTTGTTAGCTCAGTTGGTTAGAGCGCCGTGCTAATAACGCGGAGGTCATGAGTTCGATCCTCTTACGAGCCATCTATTTTAAGTAAAGTGATTCAAATTACACAATACAGTTAACTTTTAGTCCATTTTAAAATACAGAAATTGGCAAAGTTTTTTTTTTGTGTCGCATTGTTACATCCGTTGATGTTTTTCCTATTAGACCTTATTGGTTAAATGAGTGACAGGTAAACAAATACGAGGGGTAAGAGATAGGCTAATGTGCTTTCTCACTGAGTCACTGGACATGTCAATGACTCAGGATGAGAGTGAGGGAAACGTATAGAAAATCATGACTTTCAAGATGGGGCGTTTGTATTATGTGTTTACATTGTCGTATAGTGACCACTCGAGTGCTATCGAACAATTCCGATAAGAGAACGACTTGTCATCCAGGCCAGTCATATACGGTGGGTCTATGAAAAGGGAACGTCCCTCTGTTTTCATCGCTCATTTAAGAGAGTAGCAACTAAGAACATCACGTTGCTTTCTTTTCAAAGTCTTCAGAGTTGAATTAAATTAGCCCAAAATATCAATACCTTTCTAATTAAGAAATGGACTCTGAACAATTTCGCGCAGCTGCCCACCAAATGGTTGACTACGTCATCGATTATCTGGATAACATCCGCAATAGGTGAGTTTGCATAATACGCCATGCGTTAAACGTGGCGCATATCTATAAGAAGCTAATCAGCCACATTTTATGAGTGCTGTGCTTTACGTAATTATACTTATCGTATCTTTTGACATATGAATGTAATTATAAAAATGTTTGTGTTTAAGGCGCGTTTTGCCGACGGTAGAGCCGGGATATCTACGCAAACTGATTCCAGAAGAAGCTCCAGAACAAGGCGAAACATGGCAATCCATTTTTCAGGATATCGAACGCGTCATTATGCCCGGCGTAATTAAATTCACATCAACGACAGTTTTGTAATGAAAGTTTCTTTTAAATCGTTTGAAAAAAACAAACACACATTTTCAGGTGACACATTGGCATTCACCGAATTTCCACGCTTATTACCCAACGGGCAACTCATGGCCGGCAATGCTAGCGGACATACTTAGCGATGCCATTGGATGTGTCGGATTCTCATGGGTGAACACACGATAATTAAATACATAACCTTGCGCTAACCCACATATAACTAACCTTGATATACTCAGATCGCTAGTCCAGCTTGTACGGAACTTGAAGTGGTCATGATGGACTGGCTGGGCAAATTGATCGGCTTACCTCCTGTGTTTCTGGCCAGCACCGGTGGTAAAGGTGGCGGCGTCATCCAGGTATACACTTGACTTCAATGCACCGGTGAATGCAATTTCTAAAAACCAATTGGCTATTAACAGGGGACGGCCAGTGAGGCCATGCTGGTCGGCCTTTTGGCGGCCAGATCGAAGACACTAAAACGACTCAAGGCCGATAATCCCGAAAAAGATGAAAAAACATTGGCTAGTCGTTTAGTGGCATATTCTTCAGGTGTGTCCTTGTTTACCACATTAAAATGTTTTATTATTTACAGTTTAAAAGAAATTTGTTACAGACCAATCGCATTCGGCTGCGGAACGGGCGGGACTCCTAGCCGGCGTTCACGTCCGCGTCCTCCCTACCGACGATCAACTTCATTTGCGTGCCGACGCACTCCAGTCGGCCATCAAGGAGGACACAGCCAATGGCAAAATTCCGTTTTTCGTAAGCCTAATTTCATTATCGATTACGTACGAATTACGTTGATATACTTCTCAGGTGGTTGCTACCCTCGGGACGACGCCTTCGTGTTCTTTCGATGACATTGAGGAACTAGGACCTGTTTGTAACGATCATTTGCTGTGGCTGCACGTCGACGCAGCTTACGCAGGTTGGCTGTTTTAACTTTAAACGTCTGAAAAAATTGAATTTGAAAGAAAAAAACTTGATTGTTTTAGGTTCGGCGTTTGTGTGCGAAGAGCATCGTCATTACATGAAAGGAATTGAAAGAGGCCGATTCGTTTAATTTCAACCCTCACAAATGGCTTTTAGTTAATTTTGATTGTTCTGCCATGTGGTAAGTTGATTCATCCCCAAAATTGTGATGTTTAAATCAATTATATTTAAATAGGCTTAAAGATGCGAATGACATCGTCAGCGCTTTCAATGTTGACCCCATCTTCCTGAAACACGACCATCAAAACAGTGCGCCCGACTTTCGGGTACGCCATTTTTCAAATGATTTTATATATGAATTCAAATATTATGATCCAACATTTGAAACGCACAGCATTGGCAGATTCCATTGGGTCGACGATTCCGGTCGTTAAAACTCTGGTTCGTGATGCGTTCGTACGGCGCCCAAGGGCTTCGCGATTACATCCGCAAACAAATTCAATTGGCCGAACAGTTTCACCACATGTTGGCAGCAGACGATCGTTTCGAATTCCCAGTTGCTCCCTCCATGGGACTAGTTTGCTTCCGTCTCAAAGTATAAACTCCAATCATTTATTTATTATTTTTAAGTTAAATAAAGTGCGGATAAAAATTCACGATATTTAATCAGGGAGAAAACAGTCTAAGTGAGGCGCTTTTGAAGCGTATCAACGAAGCCGGCCAAGTGTACATGATTCCGGCTAAACTGCACGAAACGTACATCATCCGCTTTGCCGTTTGTTCCCGTTTTACGGAACTGAGCGACGTTCAAGCGTCTTGCGAAGAGATCCGACGTCACGCCAACGAGACATTGCCAGCGCCTAATCAAAACTAGAAAACATCAACTTCACGATATTCAAACCTTAGAAACTTGTTTTTCAATGTTAGATGAATAATTATTATCGCTTGAAAGCCGATATGCGATTGGTAATGTACAAAGTTCAATAAAAACATCGTGAATCGACACACCGCTTTATTTCAATTACATTTACATCGATACTTAACAGTTTGCGATATTAAAACGCGACAATATCAAAATCTGGGTATCTTTTGGCGAAGAAAGGAGTTAAACTGCCCGATGGTGTAACTCTGATGCTCAGCTGGCCTTTAGACGGGACAACAATCAAGTGAGGCAGTGTCCGGAACGATGCCCAGACGTCTGAGCTCATTGTAGACGTACTCGCCATCGTTAGCCCCAACATCGCAGATCGGAGACCCACCCGCTTCTCTGACGGGCTGAACACAGAATTGATCGACGAGCCGGCCCTCAATGATAATCGGCATTTTACCATTCGTATAAAACGGAAACAGAGCAACGTGATAGTCTTTCAAATGGAAGGCGTAATCAGCTGATAGTTTGGACTTTGCGCGAGATGGCAATAACGTTCCGTTAGTGTGAACAGCAACGATCCAGCGCATCGGGGGAGGATAGAGAGTGGACAAAACTATGGCCACTTGATCGGCAAGTTGTTCAGTCGACGTTACATTTTTCGCTGTTTCGATTTAATTGGCGCTTGAGGCAATCACTGACCAGCTGGATATTACGAGCCGTTATTTTCACGTTTCGTTCTCTGACGGCTGTTGTTCTACGATTCCATTCCCTGATTGAACGTGAAAAAAACGTTGGAATTAATTTCTAAATAGTTTGATGGTTTTAAGTGAATCTTACACTCGAGACATTTGTCCTAAACGAGAGAAATGATCGACAGCCATCGTTCCATTCGTAATCAAATCTTTGTACCGGTCGAATTTATGCCACATCTCGGTGACGTTACACTATTCAATCAATACAATAAACAATTAAGAATAAAATTAAATGATTAAGAATTGGATTTAGTTTTCAAAATGTCAAACACCTTCTTCTTTTCTTGAATGTTACCCGATAAATCAGATCCAGTTACTGGCTGACCCAGCAATCCTTCCATCAGTAACACAATCTCGCCATTGAGAAGCCGGGCACGTTCAAGCCACAACAGTTTCTGCAACTCTGAAATTCCGTTGGCCGAGACATGTTGCACAACGGCCACATCAAACAAAGCCCTCGAGATGGCGTCTTCTGCTTTCTTGTATTGGCTTCCCTCATCGGGTCGGATGAGATCTTCCAATCGCTTGACACCGTCCAGCAGATCTTCCTTCCGTCGTCGGTTGCGGTAAGATCCAGTCTTCGATCGCATCCATGATGGAGAATGATCCATCCAACAAGGCTAATGTCATCTCCACCCGATGAACAATATCAGACCAGCCACTGCCTTCAGAATCATTTGCGCCTTCCGGTTGTTCGTCCATCTGGTTTTGGCAACTAGTGCAGCACAAGACTAGCAACAATAGTGTCGTCAATGTTTTCGCCATTTTCGTTCATTTGTTTTACACGTCCTGATTATTGAAATGCAAATCAGTCTTTTAATTTACGTATGCCGTAAATCAATTAAAATTATACCTCATTTAAGTATCCGAATGCAGCACATGTCAACACTGTGTCTATTGCAAGTGATGCACTGCGAGGATCAGATGAGCAACTGCCGTCAGAAAACACGAAATAAAAGGTATGCATATCTCTTGATCACATACTGGACAAGGCAATAACCCTTGACCTCGAGATGACGTTCCACACTGTAGCGAAACTTGACGTTTGATGCTTCAAAGTTCATCGACTTTTGTTTCCATTCGTCTTTGTTGTAGTCCCATTTCCTGGAATGGTCAACCGTTAAAGAATAAACGGATGGACTCTGAAATCAGAACGACCACATTTGAAATGTGGAATAGAAACTTTCACTTACCGAGGTTATCTTTGTGTCCCCTTTCTTCAACTCTCGAGAGATGGAAAAGTCTTTTCGACGTTCAATTTACGACGTAAACACAACGACTTGAAACCTAAAATTTATTGGGTATAAAAAGAAGAGGTTGGAATGGAACTGTTGTCAATCGTCTAACCAAAAAATAGTAAGCGTTACAATAAATTTTAATCGTAATTTTATTTTTTTACCTTTTAAACACGCAGATGATTGGATTCTGGATTCTCGCATGTCTCGCCATCTGCGCACTTGGCGGGCCGATGGAAAGTCACATGACCCATCATCACGGCGGGTTGGATTCGGTAGAGATCCATTCGAAGCATCAACTGTCCAGCGAAAATGAAGGATCGCCTTCACCTCAACATGAAGACGTCGGAGGACATTCGTTGGAATCTGGCGAAACGTCTGAATCGGACGAATCGAATGAAACTCTGTCTGCATCTCCCCCGTCATCGAGGAGTAAGAGACAGGCACCTTCTTACATCCGATCTTATCCGAATCCGAAATCGTATTTGAGAAAACAGCAACGCACCCCACGTGACTACTGCGACTATTTTGATGACAGTGACGGTGGCTACGCGTATTGCTGTTATTATTGAAAAAGCAGTTGTTGTTTTCAAAACGAATCAATCAAATTCACATTTTGTCTAGTTATGAATAAAGAGTTTCGTTTACCCGTGTCCACACTGTCGTTCTAGTAAAGAGGAGGATGGTTCTCGGAAACGCATTTTAAAAAGAAAACATTAATTCTGAAAAGAACTTGAAACCAACATTTCCGTGAGATCGAGAAGGTTCAATCTGTCAATGCATAAAAATTTTCTAAACATTATTTGACAGGTATCAGCTGTTTATCCTATCCGTGGTACACTTGTTGTTTTGATGACTCACATTTTCGATGCAAGTAGTCCACCACTTTCCACATTTCTCTAGAGTACGACCATTCGAAAGTTGTCAACGTTTAACCGGCTCACAGACGAAAATACAACGATTACTAATTTCCAAAGTATAAATAGGGACGGGCTTACAAAAAACGTATCGAATGTTTCTGTCCAGTCGTCAGTTGTATTTCAGATGGTGAGTCTCTATTCGGTGCGAACGAATTCAACCTATCGCATATTTTAAAAACCCACATCGTAATTTCAGATGATTCGTCTGTACTTGCTAATCGTTCTGTTCGTTGCCGTGCTGGGCCGGCCATCCGAAATGGAGTTCATTTCGAAAGAGTCGGACATCAAACGCGATACTCCGGTTAATAATACTTCCGGGCAAGCGCGGTCCTGTGATCCTTACGCCACCTAGTGGCGACAAACGTAACGAACCAACGGGAGTAGCTAAAAAATGTGAAACAAAAGAAGACGCACCGCTAATTAAACAATCGTCTGATGCCCCCAAAATGGGAAAAACTCACTCGCAAAAGCCATCGGGAGGAGTGAAATTGCCGGAAGCGGGACCCGTTCCAGCGTCTACCGCATCAGCCCGGAAACGAAGATTATTTTTCCCCATCGCCACGTCTTATGCAAGCCCTTCTTACCGGTCCTACCGCAGACCTTACGGCAGATCGGCCTATCTCGGATATTACCCGTACTATCCGTTTTTCTACGGCGCATTTGGCTATCCGTACGGGTATGGTTACGGTGATTATTACGGCGGTTACGGGGATTACGGAGGCTATGGAGATTATTACGGAGGCTACGGGGATTACGGAGGCTACGGGGATTACGGAGGCTACGGAGATTACGGCGGTTTCGGAGATTACGGAGGCGGATTTGACATTGGGGTTGATGTCGATTAATAAACCGTGTGCACATGAAATCGTTTGCTTTCAATTCTTTTTGTTTTTACCGTTGTCCATAATACAACCATTTATAGTTCCTACGGTTTGGTTAGGGACGAATAAATTTCTGTATTAGTTTAAAGACATGAATTGATCGCAACGTTTACCTCTTCAATGTACAATATGAACTGAAAGCATTCCACCAATCGTTTTAAGTCATACGGTGTTAGAAGATGAGAGGTACTCACGATTTACAATCCGGTTCAGCGATTCGCGCCAATTTCAACAACGGCTGGAACAGATGAATCCACAACGAGACGGGCAGACTACGGTTCAATCTTTCTTGGACGGCCGCCTCATCCAGATGAGACACAAACTCCGGAAACGGCTCGGGGAAACCAAGCGAACGGGCGTAGGTCGCGTGATTGGTCAGAGCGGCCACGTAATCCGTCTGATCGTCATCCGTGTCCTCGGCTTTGTTGCCGTGCTCACGTAATCTCCAATTCGGATGGAACTCGTCGTCCATTTTCCTTCTCTTTTTCGCAG